>NC_043020.1:3165223-3282723 GCF_006345805.1 Octopus sinensis | reverse complement strand
AGGTCATTAGCTGCAAGTCAATCTGCCACTGATCAGTAGTAGTAGTAGTAGTATTAGTGGTTGTTGTTGCTGTCTCAAAGGACAGATCAATAGCACGAAAAGAAGGGAAAAAATATGAACAAAAATCAATATCATCATATTGTCTAAGTTGGCGTAGAATACAATGGAAACAGACTGAGCTGTGTCTTCAAAATATTCTTTATCCCACGCACATGCTCCGCTAGCCACACACTTCTCTCTCTCTCTCTCTCTCTCTCTCCGTCTCGCTCTTACACACACACACACACACACACACACACACAGCAACAACAGTGAATAGCCTACACAAGAATGATAATATTTATTCAGATATATTGGTTTTGATTTTATTCCCATTAATAGAATTTTAACATAAACTTCACTAAACCACACTAATCCATGTAAACTCCCTCCACCCACCTAACACATCCCACCCCCACAATTCCAACAAATCAATTTAAAATGTTATCAAAACTTAAATTTGAAATTTTTTAAAAACAAATTTGTTTTTATTGTTTCAAATATATCGGGAACAATCGATGAAAATGATACCACCAGTATATTACTGGTACTATTTAACCAGCCATAGAAATATGAAAGTGTTACGTGCAAGGAGGAAAGCTGAGGTTAATCACTCTACAAACAGTTCAGTTTTCATTTGTTGTCAGAAGCAATTCCAATTTGTATTTTGAGGTTCAATTTTTGCTGTTTTCAAGCAAGATTTTTAAGTTCATGTTTATTTGACCTGTAATGTGAAGTATGGGTCCTTGAAAAAATTAAATAGAATGGAAATAATGACATCAAATTTTGGCACAAGGCCAGCAATTTTGGAGGATGGGGTAAAGTCAATTACATTGAACCCAGTGTTTAACTTATTTTATTGACCCAAAAGGATGGAAAGCAGAGTTGACATTGGTAGAACTTGAACTCAGAATGCAAAGACGGATGAAATGCCACTAAGCATTTTGCCCAGTGTGCAAACGATTCTGCCAGTTCACCACCTTAAAAAAGTACAATAGAAATAATGTCCACACATATGTATAGTGCAACACTATTTCTTTTAGACATGAGTAGCTATAATAGATACAAACATGAAATATCAGGATATTAAGAATGAAATGTCTGATTTTGAACTGAAAGTTTACATTACTTTATCTCAACAAAAAGCAATGCAGTTAATCAAAGTGTTCACCAAAATTATCAACACAGTTTTGCCATTTCATTGGTAGCTTATTTCTGCCAGCAGCAAAGAATTCTGGAGAGCAAGAGGTGATGAAATCAGGAAAGGCTGTTTTTGCATCTTCTTCAGATTTGAAGTTTTTAACTTGCAAAAAGTTGTCTAATGCCTGGGAAACCTGATAGTCAGTTGGTGCAAGGTCTGGTGAATATGGTGGATGGCAGAGTACTTCCAAGTTCAGTTCCTGTAACTTGAGCAGCATTCTTTGTGCAACATGTGGTCAAGCATTGTCTTGCAAGAGAATTGATTTGTCTCTTATTGACCAATCTCGGTTGTTTAATTGCAAGTCCACTCATCATTTCATCCAATTGGTTGATTTATACATCTGCTGTAATTGACTTACCAGTTCTCATAAAGCTGCAGTGGATGACACTAGTGCTGGACCACCAAACAGATACCATTAGCTTTTTTTGGTGAATATTGGTTTTTGGATTGTGTTTCAGCACTTCGTTTCTATCCAACCACCATTGCAGAACACTTGCTATTGTTGAAAACAATCCATCTTCCATCACACGTAACAATGTGATGCAAAAATGGTTCACTTTTATGCCATGACAGCAAAGAACAGCAAGTTTTAAGACGTGTCATTTGATGATCGTTCAATTTTCACATGAAAAAATGTATGTACTTGAGTATTGGGGAACTGTACCATGATTAGAACCATCAGAGATTCCACCAATGATACATGAGAGGGAGAAGTTAGGGAAGGGAAGACGATGAGTAACACAACTGAAGTGGGAGGAGGAGTAGTAGAATAGTAATGTAGTACACACACACAAGCAATGTCAGTGTGTATGTATATCAGAGTGTAAATGATTGAAGAGAAAAATTGGGTAGAAGAGGCATCAGTTTTAGTGTACAAGGGAGAAGAGTTCGCTGCTATGGTTACGAGGTGTGTATGGATGAGGACAGCTGTATAAGGAACTGTTGATCTCTAATTATGGAACGAACCTCTGGAAGGGAAAGACTCAGAAAGATGTGGGACAAAGTAGTGAGAAAGGATCTTCAAACATTGGGCCTCACAGATGACATGACAAGGGACCAAGACTTCCTGGCAGTTTCCTGTGCCAGAGAAGACACATCAAGCTAATTAAATCTGTGGCCATCCATACATACAGGTATGCCCTCTACATCCTGCTCTCAGCCAAAAGGCACTTCTCTTGAGGGCTTGTGAGTGTTGGTGTCACGTAAAAAACACTTGTGCCAGTGTCATGGAAAAACACCCATGCAGGTGCCATGTAAAAGACACTTGTGCTGGTGCCACATAAAAGGCCCTGTGCTGGTGCTATGTCAAAACGCCTGTGCCAGTACCATGCTAGAAGCATCCAGCACACCCTGTAAAGTGGTTGGGGTTAGGAAGGGCATCCAACCACAGAAACCATGCCAAAACAGACAAATGGAACCTGGGAAACATGTTAAATGATGATATACAGCAAATATATTTAGAGACACACACACATTATTTATATTTTGGTTGAATCAGTCTCTTGCTACATTGGAGTTTTACCTATGAATTCACAGGGTTATTAGCCAAATTATGAATGCAAATAATGGAGATTAAAGATATTCATAGAATTTCTTTCTGAGGATGGAATATAGAATATGTCTGTAGAAGAAAAGGGGAAAGGAAAGAAGAGAAGGGATCTTAGTCTTGTGAGTTGAGTGGCAACCTCACTAGCGTTGGTACTATGAAAAGCACTCCCAGTCACTTTGTAAAATAATTACCATTAGGAAGGACATTTAGCCATAGAAATTAAGCTAAAGAAGAGAATGGAGCACAATGTCAGATCCTGTAATACTTTCCAGCCTACAGCAGCACGGAAGGTGGGTGTTAAAAGATGATATATATATACACACATGTATGTGTGTGCATCTCATCATCATCATCATTTGTTTGTGTGTGTGTGCATGTGCACATTTATATATGTGTGTGCACATTATCTGCATGTGTGTGTGGGTAGATAAATTTACTTCTACTTTTATTGCAGTCAATGCAGTAAGAAGTTTCGCTTCCTTCTTTCCGAGATCTTCCTGGCTGCTTGCACTGCAATCTAAACTTGCTCTGCTGTTTGACAGATTCGCTAATGAAACACGATTCCACCGACATTGCTATTTAATTCCCACCGACACATCAACCGTACACAAACAGAAACACACACAACAAATATACCAACACAAACACATCAATCATCCACCAACGCAGACACAACATGACTAAAGATATCCGCTTTATACGTATATATAAATATATATATATATAGCTGATGCACACACATACATAGGATGTCTTCTCATACAAAACTGCAAGACTATTTTCATATACACTTGCAGTAATAGCGAGTGGTCTGGTGTATGGGTGTAAGGTAATGCGTTTGTGGCCATGCTGTGGCATCACCTTTTAAGATATAATTAGAGTGAATCCCCACAAGTAATTTTTATCAACAGGAAACTTGTTTTATCAATGACGTCAGATAGAGGAAATGCTGTTTGGATCCAGATAGGATTTGAACTCAGAATGCAAACAGACACAACCAAATACCAAATGTTTCAAAATGCTATATCCAATGCTCTAACGTTTCTGCTCTCTACCTGTCAGGTGATACACTTATTTCTGCAATTAATTATTGCTTTGTATATTTAATTCAGTACAGGATATTTTTTTAAGGGAAGAAAGAATGGAAATTTGTGATGCCTTTTGCCTTAACCCTTTAGCATTTAAACCATTCATATCCAGGCCAAATATTCTACCAAATTGGCTAAATCTAGCCTCTCACACCTACCCTACAATGTCATTCTGAAAATAAACAATCATATCATTGAAATCTTGAAGCTGCAGAAATAGTGCATCATCATCATCAACATCCGCTTTCGATGCTGGCATGGGTTGGACGATTTGACTGAGGTCTGGGAAGCCAGGAGGCTGCACCAGGCTCCAATCTGATCTGGCAGAGCTTCTACAGCTGGATGCCCTTCCTAACGCAAATTAAAACATGATCCAATTAAAACAATGCAAATAAAATCTGCTTTAAATTTAACAGAATAATCTGGGTAATAATGGGCTAAGGTATTTACATGGGTGTGCAGGCCATTTCCTTGAGTTCAAACTGGCCAGATCTAGCCTCTCACACCTACCCTACAATGTCATTCTGAAAATAAACGATCATATTGTCAAAATCTTGAAGCTGCGAAGCAGTGCCTGGTTCAATCAGAACATTGTGAATAAAAAACAGAGCATCAGGCTCACAATCATGAGGTAGTGGGTTCAATTCCCGGGCTGTGTTGTGTTCTTGAGCAAGACACTTTATTTCGCGTTGCACCAATTAATTTGGCTATAGAAATGAGCTGCGATGTCACCGATGCCAAGCTGTATTGGCAATTGCCTTTTCCTCGGATGACATCAGTGGCATGGAGAGGGGAGGCTGTTCTGCATAGGCGACTGCTGGTCTTCCATAAAAACAACCTTGCCCGGACTTGTGCCTCAGAGGGGAATGTTCTAGGTGCAATCTCAAGGGCATTCATGACTGTGGGGAGGTCTTTACCCTTTACGTTTTGACAGAGTAATCTGGGAGCTAAAGGGTTAAGGGCTTTATGGGGATATTTGAAGTGAAAGCATTCCAACTAATAATTAAATACATGCTACTCTCAAACAAAGGAGCAGAAATTAAGTTGAGCTTAGCTCTTGCCCTAAGCACTTGTCGATTAACTCTTTCCATATCAATGAAAACCTAGGCCACCCCCATTAACAGGGACAAAACCTAGATTTAAAACACTGGATGATAGATGGATATATATAAATAAATATATATATATATACACACACACACACATCTCTCAGTTTCTATCAACCAAATCCACTCACAAGGCACTTGTCCAAGATGTCGCATAGAGGAACAACCCCAGACCACTTGAGTGAGATGCCAGTTTCCTAACCGTATAGCCGTACCTGCACCCACAATGCTTTATTCAAAACTTTTAGTAGCCACTGTATAAAAATATCTAAATTTTTCAACTGCCAATAATTGAACAATAACAACAACAACAACCAGATATATTTACTGGCATGCAATAATGGCATTCAAATAGAAAGAGTCCTCAGAGGTTGTCCAAGCTTTTCAGCTCATGGTTTGACTCCCTAAAGAGTATCTGAAGTGTCAACAATTGCCAACAACAGATATTATAGGTTTAATTAAAAAATTTATTAATTTTAACAAAGCCACTCAATTATTTTCAAAAAAATTTGAAAAAAAACAACAAAAATATATTTTATGAAAAGTAAAAAGTGAAACCACACTGGAAATTTTATCAACTCAGCAGAAAGATGAAGTAGACACAAGTTGGATTTGAACTTGGAGAGATTTGTCTCAAATATTGTATATTTAGTTCAACATTTCAGTACTTCCACCACTTCATACCTTCTCAGGAAGAATAATTATTAGTATCATAAATAGATTTGATTATTAACATCAACTTCTGTGTTTCGTATCCTCACTTGCTTTCATGTGTGTGTATATCTTTGATATAATTTTAACGAATACATGTTTATTATGGACTTCTGGTAATGCATGCACACTGGTATACCAGCCTTGGCCAGAGGGAAGTATTTATGGCTGCACTAAATTTATGCACATGTGCAAATACAAGTAATCTGTCATTAAAATTTCTACTTGGCAGACATTGCATGTTCAAATATCTCTACAACATTTATTAAAGCTTATGTTTTATATTCTTTCCTTATAACCCCCAGAAAAATGCATATTTTTAATGAAATTTTCAACAAATATGCTTCAGACAATGTAGATTCCAATAATTTGTAGTAAAAAATGTTTTCTATGGTCAGCGAGAGGAATTTCAGAAAATTTCCACAAGTAGGTTTTGTTTCCATATGAATTTCAGAAAAGTGAATATTTTTTGATAAAATTTTCTACAAATAGCTTTCAGAGTGTGTAGATTATGATTATATCAGAATTTAATATGAGAAATGAAAATTGTTAGGTTCACACACTTATGTGATATGTGTTAACATATCACATATATTGACAAAATGGAACTTGAAATTTCAAAAAAAAAAAAAAAAAGTGATGCATGTGTCAGTATGTATGCTTGTTCTCACCTTTGCCTTTTCACATCAAATTCCAATATAATCACAATTTACAAACTCTGAAAGGTATTTGTAGAAAATTTCATTTAAAAATATCCATTTTTCTGAAAGATGTGAGGAAACAGAGCCGCCTTGTGGAAATTTTCTGATACTCCTCTCCCCACCCCCAGAGAAATCTTTTCACAACAAATTCCAATATAATCAGAATCTACAACATCTGAAGTGTATGTGTAGAAAATTTTATTAGAAAATACCTATTTTTCTGGAAATTATGTGGGAACAATGTCAGTAGGGCACATTTGTGTAGTGATGCCGATTGCTTTGACAAGTCATACTAAGATCATATTGCTATTAAACATCTACATATCAGCTTGCATCACTTAACTTTCATTTTGCATGTAACAATATTTAATAATGTAACTGCATGTCATATATAAACAAACAATACACTTCTTTCATTTGGTGTGCATCAAGAGGGTCACAATAATGTGAATGAGATGAGCTCAATTTTTCACTAGATAGGATAATGGTAATTACGATGATATTGTGTATAGTAACGAATATGAATTGTATTAAAAATGCATCAGTGTGTATATATAAATGAATACACACACACACACAGCCACAATAAAATTTATTGGTGGTATTTAGGTAGTAAATTTAATTGCATGTTCTTTTAACATAATTGCATTCGTATTGTAGCTCTATTTTATGTTTCCCACTATTGACATTCAAGCTTCCTTCATGTTGCAAGTCGTGATAGTATTCTTTCCACATGCATGATATCATCATCATCATCATTTAACGTCCGTTTTCCATGCTAGCATGGGTTGGACGGTTTGACCAGGGTCTGGGAAGCCAGGAGGCTGCACCAGGCCCCAGTCTGATCTGGCAGAGTTTCTACAGCTGGATGCCATTCCTAACGCCAGCCACTCCGAGAGTGTAGTGGGTGCTTTTACATGCCACCGGCATGGAGGCCAGTCAGGCAGTACAGGCAACGACCTCACTCGAATCTTTTTACACATGCCAATGGCACAGGTGCCAGTAAGGCGATGCTGGTAACGATCACGCTCGAATGGTGCCTCTTACATGCCACCAGCACGAAGCCAGATAGCCGCTCTGGCAACGATATATGTATAATTAAGCATATACACAATACGAGTATATAATACAATGATATGAAATCAATGTAAAACATGCCGTCTTAAAGATAGCATGTTTGCACTAGTATATATATATACATTTATAATTATAACACCCACTTTTCATGCTTGCGTGGATCAAATGGAATTTATTGAGTTTCCAAGCAAGGTGATATTTCCCATGATCAGATATATTTTTGATGAAAGACTGAAAATGAAGAGGCTTGTTTATAACCATCACATGGCATCAAGACAGGAATAGACACAAATATGCGAACACACACGTGCATGCAAGCACATGCACACACACACACACACTTATCACGAGAGGCTGAAAACTTCTTGGCACTTAAGTTTTATATTTTCACTTTTTAAAAAAGATCAGTTCGTTAACTTGAACAATTAGCATCAAAAAACTTGTGGCATCTATTTGTAAATGAAATGTTTTAAACTCTATCTAATGTATTGAGTACTTCTACTTCTTGTTTATAAATACAAGCTTATCTCTCCCTCTCTCTCATACTCTCTCATTACACACACACACACACACTTGTGCATATATTGAATTCACAATGATTTTTTTTTAGCTGTTGCTTGGTGCATAATGGATACAAGCATTAATAATCGGTTAGAACTGAAGCCAGCTGAAGATTCTGTTTGTGTCTATGTATGTGTGTCTCAATGTGTGTGTATATATACACATATATATATATGTGTGTGTGTGTGTGTATGCATATGCACATTCATACACATTTTAACACAGCAGCTGCAGAGAAGCAACAAAATACGAGTGAATGTAGAATAAATCAGAGAAACAGTAGAAACCGACTGATGATAGCTTTCTATTCTAGCAATACTACCAACATGCAAATTACTCTTTCGGGGGGGACAATATAAAAAAAATAAAATAAAATATATGCATAGTTCCTGTTGCAGCCAATAAAATATTTACTTGTTGTCCAATGTAGAAAAATAAAAGAAAACCCCAAAATCATTCAACAGCTGACTGTATTTGCATTTGTATGTTTCCATCTTGGAAACAGAACATTTATTTCCAAAGATGTCATTGTTTCACATGGAACAGACTAAATATCTGTGGAGACATTCTCCTGTTTAGTTTAGCTATTAGCATAATTTAGCCCACACTCTTAACCACTATACCCATGGGCATATGGCATAGTGGTTAAGAGCATGGGCTACTAACCCCAAGATTACGGGTTTGATTCCAGGTAGTGACCTGAATAATAATAATAACATCAAAAAATACCTTAGGAATGAGAACCCAGGTTCAAAATTTCCCCAAGACACCTGATGAAGGCTGGAGGGTATATCAGCTGAAACATTGTGTTAACAACAAACAAGATGAGGACAAATATCCGTCAAATGTAAATAATGTAGTTCTAATAATGTTAACATTACTGATGTCACATACTTAAGGTATGGGTTTTATTTATATACTTATTAAGCTGCAGAATTTCATGCCGGGAAAATACCTTTAAGTGTTGAAAAACAGAGAACACTTCAAAGCAGATGAAACAAATTGCTCCATAGATGAATGAGAAAAGTGACCATCAATATTTCGCTGTTATTTCAGCTTGTCGACACCATATACCTGAGTCACCTCAAAACAAATTTGAATCCTTGATCTGAGGTATAAATTGCAGATAATGTAAAATCTATCAACTGATGTGCAACAGTGTCACACAAGTGAAATAAAATTCAAGTTTGAATTAGAAGCAGCTCTAATAATATAACCAGACCTTTCACTGAACAAATCCTGCAGCCAATAAACGCATAAACAAAGCCCATAGATTAAGCTGACATGAAAATGATGAGAAAATACGGATCAGTTTACTTACATCTATTTTCTTTGAAAGTTCTTTGGCTTTTTCCTCTAAAACTAATTCCAACTGTCTCCTCTTCGTCTCCTCTTCTAAGGCGGTGTTACGTAAAGTTTCCATCTCTACGCGGTCAGCATCAATTTGTTTCACCATAAGTCCTTTACTCTGTAACATTTCTAACAATTTCTTTATACTCTCATCCCTCGCAGACAACGTCTGTTTCTGGGTGGCAATTCGGATCTCCATCTCCTCCACAGTCTTCCGTAAAATAACGAGTTCTTTGCTTTGTTTGTCCTGTTCATGTTTCATGTTGTCCATCTCCTCTTCACTAACCGTCCGGTTGCTCACCGACTGCCGTGTCTGGTCCAGCTGTAACTGCAGCTCCTTCCCCAATGAACTCTGTCTCTGAAAAACAACAACAATGACAATAAGATGAAGAATCGGAAGCAAAATATGGCAGGTTTGGAAAAGGTCAAGCAAAGAAAGAAAGTTTGGGGTTCGTATTTTAAACCATGGCTGCATAGTTAAGAACCCCGTTTTGCAACCATGTAGTTTTGGGGTTTAGTGTGCTGAACCTTGGGCAAGTATCTTCTACTACAGCTCTGGGCTGACCAATATCTTGTGAGTGGATATGCTAGACAGAAACTTTTGGAAGCCTGTCATGTGTGTGTGTGTGCGTATTTATGTCTTTCAAACACACACACAAATAGTAGCATGAAACAATTGTACTACACTACCTTGGATATCCTTGTTTCTTATTTTGATTATATATATATATATATACACACACACATGCACACAATGGTTTTCTTTCACTTTATGTATACCACATCCACTCACAAGGCTTGTTCAACCTGAGGCTATAGAAGAAGACACTTGCACAAGGTACCACATAGTAGGACTGAACCTGGAACCATGTGGCTGGGAAGCAAACTTCTTACCATACAGCCACGCCTGCACCTATCTAGAAATTTTAGTCAACACTGGGTGTATAAATGGATGTTAACATTGCTTTTATAGACAATATCTTTGTGGACAGAAAAAACCTTATCAATTGGACAAGCTTGTGTTGGGACTTCACCAGCAACTGCATTCCTGCTTTAACTATCCACCAAGACACTGCTTACAAAAGCCACAATTATTAAGGGCTTTAAGTAACATGGATACACCAATTTGCATACATAATGCATTCTTGGTAGCTACTTCACTTAAAAAAAGAAAATTACAGATACATTTATAGTGTTTTGTTTCAATGCTGTATTGTCCTGTGGAATATATGTCCATAGAATTTTAACTCAGTACTGTATGTAAAAGACTGCTTTAAACAATTTGACTTTAAATAAATATCTTTTTAATCTTTTATTTGTTTCAGTCATTAGACCACGGCCATGCGGGGGCACTGCCTGGAAAACAAAAGAAAAATAAACAGAGAGAAGAATCTTTTGATAATTTCTAATATGCAGGCATGACTGTGTGGACAAATGTCTTCTTCTAACTGCATTTATACCTCAAGCCAACCAAAATCTTGTGAGTGAATTTGTTAGATGGAAACTTTAAGAAATATTGTTGTATATGTGTGTGTGTGCATTCATGTTTGTCCCTTCCCCACTGCCTACCTGACAACCGTTGTTGGTTGGTTTATGTCTTTTGGCAAAAGAGAGTGGTACAATGAGTACCATAATTAAGATAATTAAGATAAGTTGATTAGGTTGATCCAACCCTTCAAGGCAGTGCCCCAGCCTGACCACAGTCCAATGATTGAATCAAGTAAAATATAGGATGGGCCAAAAGTCATGTACCAAACCGTTTGTCATTTTATTCATAGTTATTGAGTGAGAGAGCAGTGCATGCCATCATAGTGACACTGGGGTACAAATATACGAAGCCCAGTATACCCATCATGACTACCTGTCTGATAAGGGTACACCAAGCACATGTATCACAACTATATGTGCGACATGGTGATCTCATATCAAAATAAACAGCACATGACCTTGCAGGTGGGGCCCAGTTAGAATTTTCTTCATGTCGAGTAGCCCGTTCCAGTCAAAGGTTTGCTTAAGGATGTTGAACGAAACACCCATGTTTCCAAAGGTGAATTATTCAAACCCCAAAGAATTCCTCTGTACAGATGCAAAGACACACACACAACCACACATATACAACAGTTTCCGTTGACCAAATTCACCCACAAGGCTTTCGTTGATCTGAGGCTATAGAAAAAGTCACTTGCTCAAAGTGCCACACAGTGGGAGTGAACCCAGAACCATGTGGTTGGGAAGTAAACTTCTTACCACACAGCCATACCTGTGCCTAACCAGGTATTTTTACTCAGTACACTCCAATTTGGTAATATGTCATCATTGACACAACAATTTGTGGAATATACTGTTCATATCAAATACATAGGGCAGTGCATTCATTACACACCAAACTTCTATAAAACCAGTGTAAAATAATTGAATGAAAATTAACAAATCAAGAGAAATAGAACAATGGTATGTTAAATCAGATATTCCTTCAACAACTCAGGGTCATTTATAGCTTCTTTTTACCCTGGGCAACATTGCATGCTCCCTCTGTGTGTGTGTGTGTTGTGTGTGTGTGTGTGCATGTCAAATTTCACTCACGAGACATTCAATGGTCAAGCTGAGGCTACAGTACAAGACCACCTGTGCAATGTACTGCAATATGGAATTGAACCTGAAACTAACACATGGTTGTGGCCTTCCCTACAAAGATCCCCCCCATTAATGGCAATCCGATGACTGAACCCAGAGAGAAGAGAGGCAGAAGAGACCCCAGTCTCAAGGTCATGTGATGTGTTGTTTGTAAATGAATTTCATAAATTCAGTTGCTGTTGTTAGGAAGTGAACTGAGGTTCAATATTCAATAGAAAGGTGAAAAACCTCGATCGATTCTAAACAGGTAAAACAAAAACTTCTCTCTCCCTAATAAGTCAACCAATAGGTTTCCTCTTGTGAGTTGGTTGTGGGTAGTTTAACAACGGTGCTTCTGTGTCTACACCTGTGAGTGTATATTTGTTTGTGCATGCAGATGCATATCTACACATGTGTATCATGTCTGTGTGTTGTGTGCACATGTAGGTAAACATATGAATGTTCCCACATGCATTTTATATGAGTGTGTATGTGCCTCCACATGTGAGTACCTGCATATACCACATGTATATGTATGTACATACAAGTCTCTGTGTATAAGTTAGTACATGTATGTGTATACATATTTGTGAGTGTGTGTGTGCATGTGTGTTCGCGTATGTAAGAGTGCATGTATGAGAGTGTGTGAGTGTAAGTGAGAGAGAGAGAGAGAGAGAGAGAGAGAGAGAGAGAGCAGACTTGAATGTGTGTGTGTGGAGGGTGAGTATGTGTGTGTGTGTGTCTGTAAAGTGTAATAGGTTTGATGCAAGATAAACACAGAGTGACAGCTACATCAAGTTGATGAAAGATTGAAGTAGCAAATCAGTTGAAGGGTTTCTATAATACCAACACTGATGGATTCACTCTTTTTCTCACTTTCTCTCTACCAGGCAGACACTTTCTTTCTCGTTTGAATACCTGGCGGGGGTGGATGGGTGAGTAACTCTTATACATGTTAAGCCCTTCTTTGCTTTAGCTTAATAAAGGCTAAGAAGCAGGTAGTTGGTTAGAATTGGTGATTCTCAACCAGGGTCCACATAAGATTTCATTGCTAAAGTTTACAGGCAATAAATTGGTTTATACCTCCACAATGCACAGAATATTTTAACAGTTTTTTCCACACAATTTTATACAAATAGGTGCAGGCGTGGCTGTGTGGTAAGAAGTTTACTTCCTAATGCTTTCAGGTTCAAGTCCCACTGAATGGCTACATTAGTCTCAGGCTGACCAAAGCCTTGTGAATGGATTAGGTAGGCAGAAACTGAAAGAAGCCTGTCGTGTGTGTGTGTGTGTATGTATGTGTGTATATATATATATATATTATATATATATATATATATATATATGTGTGTGTGTATATATATATATATATATATATATATCAAAATCAAATTCAATGACTGGCATCCGTGCTAGCAGGGTGCAAAAAGCACCATACGAGTGTGACCATTGACAGAGCGGCTTCTGTGCCAGTGGCACGTAAAAGACACCATTCACACGTGATCGTTACTAGCATTGTCTTACTGGCACCTGTGCCAGTGGCATGTGTAAAAGATTTGAGCGAGGTCATTACCTGTACCTCCTGACTGGCCCTGTACTGGTGGCACATAAAAGGGACCCACTACACTCTCAGAGTGGTTGGCATTAGGAAGGGCATCCAGCTGTAGAAACTCTGCCAGATCAAGATTGGAGCCTGGTGCAGTCATCTGGTTCGCCAGTCCTCAGTCAAATCGTCCAACCCATGCTAGCATGGAGAGCGGACGTTAAACGATGATGATGATGATGCTAGATAGATAGATAAATAGATAGATGTATGTGTGTCTTTGTCCCTCACAACTGCTTAACAACCAGCATTGGTGTTTATATCCCTGTGACTTAGCAGTTTGGCAAATGAGACCAATAGAAGTAGTACCAGGATTTAAAATAAAAATAAAATAAGTATATGGATTGATTCTTTTGACTAAAAATTCAAGATGGTGCCCCAGCATGGCCACAGTCTGGTGACTGAAGCAAGTAAAAAGGGTTCCTAATATATTTAACTATGAAAATATATGATTTTTTGAAACATCAGATGGTTAGGAGGGGGTGCATTCTAGTAAAACAGGGGTGTAAAATCAAAGGTTAAAAATGGTTAAGAAACATTAGTTAGAAAGTGAAGAGGGCCTTCCAATTTGAACATAATCATCCATGGTTCTAGACCTATGCTTGGCATCTTTAGCAAGTGTTGATATCACTCGTCTGTAAAGCACCCAGGTTGAAAAAGAAAAACAATATGTAGGTAAGTTTCACAAGTGGAAACAAATGGGACATTAAAAAAAAAATAAAATAAATAAATAAAAGTAAAGAAATATGACTGAAAACAGATAGGGTGGTTGGCATGAGACTGACGTGTAAGTCAAGAACAAACAGGTACGGAGTAAATACCCACAGGGTGTCTTTCAATTGAAGGCACAAGGCAAATAGCAAAAATATGAGTGCAGAGGGATAAGATAAAAAAGACTTGGGTGTACGGGTATTTTGAAAATACCTCATGGAGTGACGACTGTCCTGCATAGTTACAGGGTGCACTTTGGCAAGGTATAGCACCTGTTCAGCCACCCTGAACAGTGTTGTAGCATGGCAGATTGCATGTGTATATATATATATATATATATATATATATATATACACACACACACAAGATCACTACGGTTGATATCATTAAATAGAACCTCTAAAGATTGTCTGAAAATAGTGCCCTTGTAGAAGAATCAGAATGCTCTGCAACTGACAATGAAAGCTTCACTTTCCAAAGAATGGCCAATAGGTAAAAAGAAATTATTCTACTCACCAACGTGTTTTACGTCAAACACATTTTTTGGGGATTTTGAAATTTTTTAAAACATACTTTTGTGTTCAGTAAAACTTACCTGCAAAAGAAAGAAAAAGAAAAATTTGGTTAACAGTTTATTTAAATGATAATTATAGATGACATTTAAAAATAATGAACTATACAAAGGTGCAAATACAATGATGGTACTTTATTTTATCAAGCCCAGAAAGATGAGAGGCAAAGCTAACCGAGGTGGGATTTGAACTTGGACAGCAAAGAGTGAGAAGAAAAATGGTAAAGCATTTAAACCAGGTGTATCTGGCCAAAATATTTTACCTGTTTTATATTGACGTAAAACAACCCTTATTGAGGGACTTTTGAGCAGGATGGCCAACTCAACCTAAAGAAAATTCTGAGCCACATGTGCAAAGTCATAAGCTGTTTATCCCAATAAGAGAGACACCATGTTACACACCTTTAATTGTAATACACATGCCTGATCTACCCTTATCAGACAAGTAGTCATGATGGACATATTGAGATTTGTATATTTGTACCCCAGTGTCACTTTGAAGGCATGCACTGTTCTCTCGCTCAATTATAATAATAATAGCAATAATAACACCAGTGGTTTCAAATTTTGGCACAAGGCCAGTAATTTCAAAGGTGGAAGGCAAGTCTATTGCATCAACCCCAGTGCACAACTGGTACCTATTTTCACTGACCCTGAAAGGATGAAAGGCAAAGCCAACCTCAGCAGAATATGAACTTAGAACATAAAGACAGACAAAATGCCACTAAGCATTTTGTCTGGAATGGTAAGGATTTTGCCTGCTCGCTGTCTTGAAAATAATTGCCATTATATCAATTATAATAACTTTAGGGACTGTGGCAAGAAATGTAAATGATTAAAGATGTTGGATATCAGGGTGAATGTCCTGATTCTTCGGAACTCTGAGGAATGGCACAGATACATCACATTGTGGTTGTGGGATGCAGTTTGACATCTAACAATTTAATACAAGCAGAACAACAATGAAATGATAAATGATCAGAGGGAAGAACAATAACAATTTCTTTTATTGCGCCAGGAAGGGATGAATGGAGAATATCATTACCAGGACAAAATAATGGCGGAATTCTGTTTTTAGCACCCCATATAACCCCCTTGTAACTTTTTTTATATTTTGGAATTTTCAGAAAATTTTTACAAATGTGTTTCTACACATAGGAATTCATGATTATGCAAAAAAAAAAAGAAAAATCTTTGCGTGTGATTTAAGGATGATTTTAACTATTGTTTTTAGTACATTTCATGACCACCTGATACCTTCCTTATTTCTTCATTACTGACATTGATGTTTCTCAATATTTTTTTCTCTTCATAAACACATTTAATGGAATGATGATGTACCCAAGGGTAGCCAATAACTGAGTTTTAAGTATTCGGACTCTTTGTATTTTAAACACTGATTTCAAAAAGAAAATTCAAAAAAGTGTGGAACTTTTAGGATTTACAGGTTGTGGTGGGGGTTGGGAGGGGGTTTAAAATTAAGTTTCTTTTGCATAATCATGTGAGTTCTTTCATGTAAAACAAAATTAGCAAAGATTTTCTAAAAATTCCCCAAAATAAAAGGAGTTACGATAAGTTATCTGTGGTGCTTAAATCAGAATGCCATCCAAATGGTTTCTAACATTTGGTCATGGCTACAAAAACTAGGAAGTGGAACCAGTTGGTTCAGTTGACCCCAGCACTTGACTGTTACTTATTTAACTGACCCTAACCGGATAAAAGGCAAATTCAATACCAGAGGGATTTGAACTCAGAATGAAAAGAACCATAAATAAACATTGCAGGAAATTAATAACATTAACGATAATCTCGTTTGTCAATATTGAAACACTGATTTCTTTAGATTAATAACATTTATTGAGAATGATAAAGATAATGATAAAAAAAAGGAAAACTAATTTCTTAAATTTTTTATAAAAACAGAAAGAATACAGAAAGACAATGAGATTAATTAAATATAATTAAAAGAAGAAAAACCTTATAAATATAAGTATTATGACACATCTTAAGTTTATCTTTATGATCCTACTTCTCATATTCATCACTATGACGGACAGAAATGAGCTTAGATATGGATAATACTTTCTCAGTTCATTCAAACATTAATTTATGACTAAAATACTATTTTGTGTGTGTGTGTGTGTGAGTGGGTGTGTGTATATATATGTAAAAGTGTGTGTGTGTATATATATACATACATACACACATGTGTATATGTATGTATATGTGTGTGTGTATGTAAATATATATATATATATATATATACACATACATATATGTCTATAGATACACACATATATGTGTGTGTGTGTGTGTGTGTGTGTGTAAATCTGAAAATATACATATCTACGGATATATAATACATAATCAATATAAAAACAACACACAAAAACATTTAATAAATTCACACACACAAAACATATTCAAGCAGAACGTGTGTGTGTGTGTGTGTGTGTGTGTGTGAGACTGTGCACACATGCGTGTACGGTCAGTTCCTTGAGAATGCAGAAATGATTATAGAACATTTCACAATGAAAGAATTAGTGAAATCAACTCCACTTCATTGATAGATCGTTAAGACATCAAAAGTGAAGCATAATTATTAATTATTGTGGAATTAGCACGAAAGAAAACATTTCAGTCATACTGGCGTATGTTCTATGAAAGAGTGAACACACATAGATGTATATCTAATAATACATATACATACTTGTGTGTGTGTGTGTTGACATGCATGTGCATGTATGTACATATATATATACATATATATATACATACATACATACATATATATACATATTCATATATATACATATTCATATATATACATATATATACATATACATATTCATATATATACATATATATACATATACATATTCATATATATACATATATATACATATACATATTCATATATATACAATATATACATATATATATACATATATGTATATATATAAATAGATGCATATATATTTAAAAGTGTACATATCCGTGTGCGAGTGTGTGTGTTGTAAGCCATGATTTTGTTTCGGCTTGTTCCCACTTTAGATCTTTTATTGAATTATTTGAGCTGATTTTGATCTGGTTTACATGATAGATGAGAACAGTTCGATCACAACACCCCCACCACCACCACCTACTAAATAATAATAATAATAATAATAGAAAATAGAAAACAAAGGGAAAAGTAAAAAAAAAATAAAAAGAGAAAAGGAAAAAATATAATGATGAAAGAAATAAGAAAATGTAAAATAAAATGTGTGTGATTGGAAGAGGAGAGAGAGAGAGAGAGAAGATATAATTATTGTGTTAAAAGTACATTTGTCTTTCCTAATCAGATCATTATAGGGGCCATGGCTACTGTGCTGGGCAGCAATATGAAACAGCACACCAACAGCTAGAGGACCAGCCTTGCTGCACAGATAACCTCTCTCTATTAGAGACCTTTACATATAAAAGAATATTTATATATATATATATATATATATATATATTTATATTTCTTTACTACCCATAAGGGGCTAAACACAGAGGGGACAAACAAACAGATTAAGTCGATTACATCGACCCCAGTGCGTAACTGGTACTTAATTTATCGACCCCAATTCGGCGGAATTTGAACTCAGAATGTAATGGCAGACGGAATACGGCTACGCATTTCGCCCAGCTCTCCACCTTCATATATATATATATATATATATATATATATATATATATTATATATATATATATATATATATATATATTTATATTTCTTTACTACCCATAAGGGGCTAAACACAGAGGGGACAAACAAACAGATTAAGTCGATTACATCGACCCCAGTGCGTAACTGGTACTTAATTTATCAACCCCAATTCGGCGGAATTTGAACTCAGAATGTAATGGCAGACAAAATACGGCTACGCATTTCGCCCAGCTCTCCACCTTCATATATATATATATATATATATATATATATATACACACTAACATTCATATTGTTATGCACACACACACATACATAAGCAGCATTTGGAGTCAGTGCATCTGCACATTAGTATGACTTGTTTTATGTTTGCATTCTCATGCGTATAGTTGCATGTCTAGAAACGTACACATATACTTAAATGATAAACTTCTGGAAAGATCTAAGTAAGATCATAACGAGAGTGGAATAAAAAGAAAAGCTGTTGATGGCAATGCCCCAGCATGGCCACAGCCCAATTACTGAAACCAGTAAGAAATATAAAAAAAATAAATAACACACTGTTTACACACACACTCACACACATAACAACAGTGACAGGTATTTGTTCATGGGTGTACTCAATGATGGGTTTCAAGTTCTTTAATCAACTCAAATACCTACTCATACAGTTAGCATATAGCTGGCTGAGTATTCCTCAGTATATTTCTCTGAAAAGAAATGGCATGACATAGCATGTGACAAGACAGAACTTCCAAATTACAGGCAGGGGCCATTATGTACCGAATCACATTGAGAAGATCCATTCTCCACAGCAGAAGTGTGTCAAGAAAACCTAGGCTGCTCCCCCTGGCAGTGAGGATTGGCCTTCAAGAGTCCTGCGCTGGTGCCATGTAAAAAGCACGGGTGCTGCCACTGCATAGACTGGAGCCTTATGCAGCTCTCCAGCTTGCCATCTCTGGTCAAACCATCCAACCCATGCCAGCATGGAAAACAGACATTCAACGATGATGATGATGATTAAGGTTTTGGTCGGCTTGAGGCTATGATAAAAGTCCCTTACTCTCCCAAGATGCAATACAGCAAGGGATTGAACGTGGAACCTGTCGGCTGCAAAGCAAACTTCTTAACCATACAACCATACCTGTACACACACACACACACACACTCAAACATGTGCATACTTATGTTGTATAGGCATACACACACACACACACACACACATATGTACACAAATACACACACACGTGTGTGTGTGTGATATGATGTCAAAGGAAGAGGTGTTGCCATGGTAAAAGCAATTGCAGACAAATCAAACATTCCTTCTATAATATAATAATAATAATAATAACAATAATAACAACAACAACAACAACCAGCAAACAGTAAGTAATTTCTGAAAATAATATTCCTATTTTGAGTTGTCTATTTTTGCTAAGTGACTGAAACCTCACACACACATATACACTCGTGCATGTCTGTGTGTGCATACAATGCGAATGTATGTATTACATACACACAAGCACACGCGTGCGTGCACTCGTCCCCCCACCCCACCCCTCTCCCCCCACACACAGAGTGCAACATGTTCGGAAAAAGATGTGCTGCTTTATTCCAATGTTGACTTCATTTCTATTTTTAATTTCAGCAAATTGTTTTCAAGTTTATGTAAACCTACTTATAAATATATCTGCGCTTGGATGCGTGTAAATACGTGTGTCTATATATGGAGATATATATGTGCATGGATACTTTTGTTCTTTTACTTGTGTCAGTCATTAGAACTGCGGTCATGCTGGGGCACTACCTTGAAGAGTTTTATCTGTCACTTTTGCTGAACCACTAGGTTGCAGAGATGTAACAAACCCACACCATTGTAGGGTAGGTGTGAGAAGTCAGATCTAGCTGACTGGGCCAGATATGGTTGGTTTGAATGCTAAAGGGTTGAATTTTTTTCTGGCTATGGGCTTGGGCTGCCTGCACGGTTTGCCAGTCCATATTCAGGACATTTACTCTCCTTGATTTCACAGATGACATCGCACTCGTCCCACATACGACAAACACAGATGCTTAAACTTTCCTCACAAACCCAGAGTCAACTGCCGCTGAAGTTGATCTCTCAATGAATCGTTCAAACACAAAGACCATAATCATTGGTGAAACTGCTAGTGTGAACAATCTTACATTTTCACTGGGGTCCATTGAGTCAGTTGTTCATTTTTGTGACCTGAGCCCTCATATTCCCTCTCTCAGCACAAATGTTAACATTCATAAAGCGATAACATGGTCAGCATCCAACAAGCCAGGGAAAATTTGGAAAATGCGACAGTCATGTGACCTAAAACGAAACCTGTTTTGTGCCACAGTAGATTCTACAGTTCTGAATTCTGGTGTTTTACAGTGGACAAACAGCAATCACTAGACAGCAAATACACTCAACTTCTGTGAAAGACCTTTAACATCTCTTGTGCCAACCATATATCAGACAAGTGACTATATGGATCTATACTGCCTGTCATCTTGATAATTAAACAAAGACAGATATAAGTCACAAGTCATCTTGGTTGGTGTTGGTCAGATGATGTCCAGAGATCAAAGGCGAGATAAATGACAGTCGCTCCATTAATTTTACATCAAGATGAGAACTTTGGGGACAAATTGGCCAACAGTTGGAATTCAAGGACTGAAACAATAGAATGATTGCTTTACAAAATTAATCCTCATCCATCCTTAATCTCTGATCAAACACCACCAGGTACTTATTATAGATGTATTAGAGTCATGCTATTTACCTCTCTTCAGTTTAGGGCTACAGGCCCATTTAGCCCTCCACAGGAGCTAGCTTAAAAAAGTACGCATGGATTGCTGCTTTTAAACTAGTATATAATATGTATGTTTATATATATATATATACATAGATAAGTTTTGGCCAGTACTGGCTCAGGCCATGTCTAACTTAATAGCACCACCAGTGTGTATATGTGTATATATGTGTGTGTATGTGTGTGTGCATGTGTGTGTGCATGTGTGTGCATGTATATACATACACACATAGACATGCATACATATATGTACATACATTCATATATAAACATATGTTCATTCACATGTGTGTAAGTGCATGTATATATATATACATACATGCATATACACATATACATACAGGGACATATAATATACAATTAGAGGTAATGTTCATATAATATACACACAAATACATATACATTATATAATGTGTGTAGAGAAGCAAATGTGGTTACTGGTAACAATATCCCTATAAGATTCCAGCTGGAGTAAACATCGGCCCTGACAGTGGTACTCTTGCTTTTAGCATTACTGTTGAATTCCAAGTTGGCTTTGATTGCCCAAGCCTGGAATCAAAAGCATTCCAACCATGACCATCTCATCTTGTTTTCTCTTGACACAGGAGATTTGGCTACTATTTCTGGCAGGATGATGAACCACATAAAACAGTACCTTTACAAGTTAACCATTCTGACTGTCCCCCACGGCCATCACCACTCACATACGTAAGACATATTATAGTCTTACATACAATATGATTCTTTACATAATATTATCAACGTTGCATTGATTTAAAACATTAACATCCTTCAAATCAATATTGAGGCAAATAACGAAACAGTGTGAATAATGGCAAAGAATTTCTCAGCTGGAATTCCTAAATTAATTCTTTTAGTCTTTTACTTGTTTCAGTCATTTGACTGCGGCCATGCTGGAGCACCACCTTTAGTCGAACAAATCGACCCCAGGACTTATTCTTCGTAAGCCTTGTGCTTATTCCATTGGTCTCTTTTGCCGAACCACTATGTTGTTACGGGAATGTAAACACACCAGCATCGGTTGTCAAGAGATTTGGGGGGGGGGGGCAAACACACAAACAATTATATATATATATATATATGACAGGCTTCTTTCATTTTCCATTTACCAAAGCCACTCACAAGGCTTTGGTCAGCCCAAGGCTATAGTAAAAGAAACTTACACAAGGTGCCACGCAGTGGGACTAGGGCCATAGACATCTCTGATGGACTGTATTTCATAATCACACACACACACAATCTTTTCTCTTTTACTTGTTTCTGTTATAAGACTGCAGCTGGGGCAATGACTTGAAGAAATTTAGTTGAACTTATCGACCCCAGTACTTATAATTTTTTTGTAAAGCGCAGTAATTATTCAATCAGTCTCTTTTTGCCAAACTGCTAGGTTACAAGGATGTGAACACATCAACACCAGTTGTTGGTGTGTTCACATGGTGGGGGACAAACACATACAAAAAGTCACATACACACACACACATATACACACAGAAACGTTAACACGCCAGGCGAAATGCTTTGTGGTATTTCGTCTGCCGTTACACTTTGAGTTCAAATTCCGCCGAGGTCGACTTTGCCTTTCTTCCTTTCGGGGTCGATAAATTAAGTACCAGTTTCACACTGGGGTTGATGTAATCGACTTAATCCATTTGTCTGTCCTTGTTTGTCCCCTCTATGTTTAGCCCCCTGTGGGCAGTAAAGAAATATATATATATATATATATATACACACACATATATACGACAGGCTGCTTTCAGTTTCTGTCAACCAAATCCTGAGGCTACAGTAGAAGGCATTTTCCCAAGGTGCCATGCAGTGGGACTGAACCCAGAACCATGTGGTTGGGAAGCAAACTTCTTACCTTACAGTGTACACACAGACACACACAAGTGTGGTAGTGGTTATGCTTTCAAACCACATGGTTTTAGGTTCAGTCCCACTGTGTGACACCTTGAGCAAGCATCTTCTAGTGTAGCCCTGGGCCAACTAAAGCCTCGTGAGTGGATTCAGCAAATAGATAATGAAAGAAGCCTGTCATGGATGCATGCATGTGTGTGTGGGGGGGAGGGTTAAGCAAAAGTACGTTTGTCTCGTTTTGTTTTGACATCACATGATAGTCGTAAAGGAGTCTCACTGTCATACAAGCAGCGTCATTCATTTCCAATATTGTGTAAGAAATTGTCTAGCCACGGGGAAATATGATTAGTTTGTTTGGAAATAAGTGAAAGTTGGGGACAGGAAGGGCATCTAGCCAGAGAAGCCATTCCTCAACCAACAGCACCCAACCCATACAAGAATGGAAAAGATTCTGAAAGGATGATTAAGATGATGACTCATGAATGTGTGTGTGTGTGTGTGTGTGTGTTATATATAAGCACAAAAACATATTACCCAAATACATATTGATATGAACACAGCCACATATTCATTCATGTAACCATCTTTCAGACAACGCCACAGGGAATATTACCCTGACAGGCCTGTTCCCGAACACATTGAATGAGGAAAGTTTATTTAGATAAAGTGGCGTGGGTATAACACTGACCCTGGTCAGGACACTAAACATTGTGAGAAATATCTGGAAAGCGACTCCCATGTCCTGTAACTGATGCCCCAAACCCTGGTTTCAATTTTGGCCCTCAAGTTTTAAACAGTTAATACCCTTTGGAAAAAGGCATTAAAAATAAACAAAAAAGAAACCAAAAGCATAAAGCATGACTGCATGGTAAGAAGTTTAGTTCACAACCATAGAGTTCTGGGTTCAAATCCCACTGTGTTGTGTATTGGTAAATGATTTCTGCTATGGTCCTGAACCGTCCAATCCTTTGCAAGTAAATTTGACAGAAAAAGAAAAAACTTGCCTAAACCATTGTCTATTCATGTGTGTGTGTGTGTGCACATAAGTGTTTGTCCCTTACAGCTTGACAACCGGTGTTGGTTTGTTTACATTCCCACAATTTAGTAGTTTGGCAAAAAGATGCTGATAGAATAAGTACCAAACTTAAGAATATGCACTGGAAATAATTTGATCAACTGAAACCTTCTGGACAGTGCTACAGCATGGCCACAGTCCAATGATCAAAACAAGTAAAACAATAAAATAATAATACCGTTCTTTACACATGCATGCAGGCATAAAGCACAAGTGCACACACACACACACACACACACACACACACCACACATGCATACACTTACACACACACACCTGTACATTTCAAGTTTTGTGCTTGCTCATATATGGAAAAAAAAGTTGGTTGAAAGCCAAGTTTACATCACATTACATAATGCTACACCATGTTACATGATGCCACCCTGGCCCACCCCACAGAACACGACACCATCACCACCACCATCGTCACCACACTGCACACAAAGCAATGTGCTAGACAGAGCATGCATGTTGTCATATGACCTGCTAGAAATAACAGCCAAATCTTAAAATGACACCCAAAATTTTAGAAGAAAAAAGGACATGTTAATATGGCCCTAGATTTTCACATAGGGAAAAGATGAGATGGTCATGGTTGGAAGGCCTTTGATGAGAGATCTGTTTAATCAGAGTTGGTACCATTGACCAAGAGATAAACAGCATCATTATACTGAACTGTATTAAGGAACACAAAACATAAGGATATGGACACCACCACCACCCCCGCCGACAACACCACATCACCTCCCTCACCACAACACCATCACAACCACCGTTACCCTCGCCATCACAACAAAACCCCCACCGCCACAATCCCCATCTCCGTCACCTTCATAGTCTCACAATATCCATCAGACTGTCATACATCACATGTTAGACCACATCACCTAACATTCCCCGACACTTTATTGGCTTCTGCCGTACAACACACACACACAGTTCTATGTGTCTATATGCATACACACACACACACACACAACTCTGTGTTTATATACGTGTACACACACACACGATGTGTCAGTGTGTGTGTGTGTGTAATATTCAGTATCGTTAATCAATAAAAATCAGATACCATCAACCATTTAGTCACGATGGGACATTTACACTATCAGCTGAGTAAAATTTGCTTATCACATTAAAATTGACTGGGACTTCGAATTTCACCGTAACAACTTATTCAGTACATACTTAGACACACACACACACACATAAGGTGTGACTGTGTGGTAAGTAGCTTACTTCCCAACCACATGGTTCCAGGGTCAATCCCACTGCATGGCACCTTAGGTAAGTATCTTCTACAATAGCCTCGGGCCAACCAAAGCCTTGTGAGTGGATTTGGTAGACAGAAACTGAAAGAAGCCTGTTGTATGTGTGTGTGTGTCTTTGTCCCCCAGTACCACTTGACAACCACTTGCCATAACTTAGCAGTTCAGCAAAATAGACCGATAGACTATGTATCAGGCTTAACAAAGAGTAAGTACTGGGGTGTATTCATTTGATGAAAAAAGACAATGCTCCAGTATGGTCACAGTGTAATGACTGAAAGAAGTAAATAAAGAAAAATAAAGAAAATATATATATACACACACACACGGACAAAGCAGATAAGAGATACACGTACTTCACATGTCAACTCATCTCAAAACAAGGAACTTTTCAATTGATAGGAATAGAAAAATCTCGAATATGTAACACAGAGCATACACACACACACACACACACACACACACAAAACACACATTTCTGTGTGTGTGTGTGTGCAATCATGTATTCACACATTGAACACTTATACAATACACACAAATACATGTGTCAATATACACCCGTCTGCATCAGTTCCATTCATACAAATATCACTGTGCAAACACATCTACACTCGCACTTATACACCCTCACACCGAGAGCTACATACACACACACACAAACCAATACATCTACACCTATGCACACACACACATTGAACTAAACACATCTATACCTGAATACTCAGCTATATATTTATATACACACACGGTTATATTTGCAGAGACAAACATGCATGCAAACACCTATACTTAGATAAACCCATACACACTCGAATGCATATATACCTACATATATGTATGTATGTATACATATATATATATATATATATATATATATATATATATATATATCAATATATGTATGTGTGTGTGTGTGTGCATATATATATATATATATATATATATATTATATATATATATCATATATGTATGTGTGTGTGTGCATATATATATATATATATATATATATATATATATATATATGTATGTATATATGTGTGTGTGTGTGTCTTTTCTCTTTTACTAGTTTCAGTCACCACTTTCAAGAATTTTTAATCGAATGCATTGACCCCCAGTACTTACTTTTTCTTAAGTCTGGTACTTATTCTGTCAGTTTCTTTTGCCAAACTGCTAAGTTATGGGGACATAAACACACCAACACCAGTTGTCAAGCAGTGGTGGGGGGTCAAAGACAGACACACACGCATACATATATACACAGCAAGCTTTTTTCAGTTTCCATCTACTAAGTCTACTCACAAGGGTTTTGTTCGGACCAAGGCTTTAGTAGAAGACACTTACCCAAGGTGACACACAATGGAACTGAACCCAGAACCATGTGGTTGGGAAGCAAGCTTCTTACCACAAAGCCACACCTGCACCAATATATACATACATATACATACATATACATATATATATATATATATATATATATATATACATATCATCATCACACACACACATACATACACACAATCTAACTTTTTCAGGAAATACAAGGATAACAAGAACAACAGCAACAAGTGTTCTAAGTATTTGGTACTTACCCACAATCTGCTTAACATTATTGTTGTTTTGTTGTCCAATTAGATTAATTTGTTTCTTTCCTACTTTCCTTCTTTGCAGGTAAAGGTGTTGCTATTTTGCCCACCTCCACGGAATGTGTGGGATTTTGGGGTTTCTTTTTTGTCTTTTTAAGATCCAAGAAATGTAAAAATTATCAAAATCCAATGACACACCCACTAATCCAAGTAACTGCTAAACTGACCGTCCAGGACCAGGTGACTGACCAGCACAGCTGAACCCCAAGTATATAGGTGTGTATATGTGTGTATATGGAGGTGTGTATATGTGTGAGTGTATGCATAAGTGTTTGTGTGTGTGCAGTGCTAATAGTTTAATAATGCTATTGTAAATGATGATAATTATAATGATAATTGGGAAAAGTAATAATGTTATTATTATCAATAATAATCTGTAAGAATAAAAAGCAATAAGAATAATAATGCAAATGATGTCACTGGGGGTTTCCTATAGAGGCATGTTGCCACAGTGTGATGGGATGTCGAGGTATTCATGCTTTTCTCAGCTTCATTAAAGACCATGTAATGCATTAAAAATAATAAAAATCTAAAGAAAGCAACAAAAAAAAATAGAATTTCAATACAACAAAATCCCGGCAATTCCGTGCAAAGGAGACTCGGAAGCTGGAAGGGAGACGATGGGCAGCCGAAGGTCGTGGACTGGGCTTCGGTAAACGATGACGACAACAACAATGCTGACAATGACAACAACAACGATGATAATAATGATAATAATAATATGGAGTTCCGGATGATAATAAGCTATACGGATGATGTTGGTGGTGACAATGGTTGATAGTGATGAGGGTGGTGGTGGTAATGTAAATAGTGCAGTGATGCAAGACACGAGCAGATGCACTTCAATGTGCAAGCATGTTCATTGATGAGAGAGAAATCGAAAGGCGGCAGAATTTGAAGGAGAAAAGAAAAAGAGAAACTGGGGAAAAGTGAGGAATGAGGAGAGAAAGAAAGGGAGAACGGAAGAATACGAAGGAGAAAACGAAAGTGAAACTAGGAATGAAAGAAAAAGGAAGGAAACTGAAACGAAGAGGAATGAAAGACAAAATGACAGAGAAATAAAAGGAAAAAGAAAGAGAGAGAAGAAATAAGAAATAAGCAGTAATAAATATCTAAAATGTGCAGTTGCTGTTTGCACTGTTGTGTGTTATTGATTGATTGATTGATTGATTCTGGTGGGTTTTGCCTTCATCTCTTTCTTCCTGGTTTTCATTAAATGAATGAAAAGTGGGAGGAGGAAGAGGATGAGGAAGAGGAGGAAGTACAATAGTGTAGTAATAGTGGGAGTGGTAAGAGAGGAAAGTGAAAGTAGTAGTAGTAGTAGTAGTAGTAGTGTGGTGTTGATGAGGACAGTAATAGTAAGTGTAGTAGTGGATACAGCGTGTAAGTAGTAGCAGTGGTAGTGGTGGTTAAATGGTAACAGTTATGGCAGTAGCAGGCAAGAGAGGAAGGATGAGGGGGGATATCAGATGACGAGGATGGAGAGAAGAGAAGAGAGAGAGACGGAAAAGTGAGAATAATAATAATAACAATGGTAGTGAGAGGAGAAAGGAAAGACAAAAGGAAGGAAGTGGTCAGACCAGCCAGCATTATTTGGACAGAATTGATAGCTCAGTGGTCAAGATGGCTGATGGAAGGTAGTTGTGCTCCTTTTGGTCCAGGGTTCAATATCTGCCACTGCTGACATTTCATCCATTCTGGGACAATAAAGCGAGTTCTTTTATTTTTGCATTTGGCTTATGAGATCCTTGGTGTGAACTCATAGGTTGAAACAGATTTTAGTGTTCATTGGGAGGGTCACTATGTCAATAATAAACACACACTGATTGTTTTTCACATTTTCATTATTCATCATTTGGTTATTTAACCAATTGATTGCTTAATTAATTAATCATTTGGTTAATCAATCAATCAGCTGTGTCTGCCAGTCCTTTCATCCACTTTAATGACATTCTCTCTCACTACTCCGGGTCAGCTTCAGGACTGTCCGTCCTTCAGTTTTAGGTTCTATATTTATGTAGTTGTACGGCTGGTCAAACAACAGATTAATTAGTTGGTTAAATCACTAACTAATTGATGAATTATAAAGAAGTGAAATTGAACCAGTGCATGAGTTTATTGTTGGCTTAGTGACCTTCCCAAGATACAATAAAACTGTTATTTACTTGCTCTGATCTAGTTGACAATATAACTCCTTTCTCTATAGATTTGTAGATCCAATCTTACGCTGTTTAGCATCAGATCAGCCCTGATCTTCCAATCATGACCATCCACCAACCACAACAAAATCGAGATCTTAAAACCAAGTAGGACAGGGTTTCACAAAACAAGAACAGAGTTTCTTTGCTCAAAACCTGAAGAAACTGTAGAGGTGCCGCCATTAAGATATACACTGTGTCTTGGACATTTTAACCCTGATCGACTCCATTTCCCATTCCTCTCGATTTATGTCAAAATCCTATTTCTTACTCTCATCTGTCAAGTCCAAAATTCTTTAATCAAGTCTATTTCTGCTAAATTTCTTTGTTGTGGGAACATTCCCACTTGTTGCTTTTGTTTAGCCCTGGGTCTGCTCTGATCGAGCTGGCTTGTGATCAAAGACATTCTAAAGGTGCTCCAACTGTGATTGTCCCAATTCTATTTTCAGACACACCGTATTTAAAACTACAGTATCTAATATATATATACTTGAATTTTTTAAGAAAGCCAGATGAGATTTGAGATTTGACTGCTTTTTCTTGGAGGTCAAGTGACAGCATACAGGCTGTCCTGTATTCAAGTTTTGCTATTTAATCCTAAATCTGTTGTGATACTGTAGACATATTATCAAAAATATTCCAGCCATGACCATGCCGTCTTCATATTCAAGCACAGTGAAACTATCTAGTGTGATCTTTTTTAAAGATGATTGTATATGATTTAAGGGCGATTTGGTTCTTATTTCTAATGGTTCAGGTGAACCCATACAGGCTTTCTCAATGACTTGTACTTAGAGTTAGGGGCTGATTGTTATGACTGGCAAGACAACAGGGGGGGGGTTGCTTCTAATGACCAGTACAGTGTTTCCCAACCAATTTTTCACCAGACACCACCATAACTTTCCAGAAAAATCTATGCTCCTCTGGTGGTTGGTAAAATAAACAATTTATTTTTAATATTTTATCACAATTATTTAATACAAAAGAATCTACCGGTAATTCTTTTATTTAATACTCTCTCTTTTACTTGTTTCAGTCATTTGACTGCAGCCATGCTGGAGCACTGCCTTTAGTCGAGCAAATTGACCCCAGGACTTATTCTTTCTAAACCTAGTACTTATTCTATCGGTCTCCTTTGCCGAACTGCTAAGTTACGGGGGATGTAAACACACCAGCATCTGTTGTCAAGTGATGTTGGGGGGACAAACACAGACACACACACATACATACATATATATATATATGACGAGCTTCTTTCAGTTTCCGTCTACCAAATCCACTCACAAGGTTTTGGTCGGCCCCAAGTTATAGTAGAAGACACTTGCCCAAGATGCCATGCAGTGGGACTGAATCCGGAACCATGTGGTTGGTAAGCCAGCTATTTACCACACAGCCACTCCTGCACCATACTGAGTACAAAAAAAAAAAAACATTATTGAGTAAGAAAAAAAGAGAATCACTTTAATAAGGACTTTGTTCCCAGGCCCCACTGGTGGGGTGCATGCCCCACATTGGGAATCCCTGTACTAGTGTTTCTGGCTATCCACTATATGACAAGTTAAAAACAAAACATCAAAGACTGCCACACAAATACTCAATATTAACTTAGACAGCAAAATGGAAAGAACCAGTAAATTACTGGTATTTTAAGTCAAAGAATGAAGAGGAAATGTCAACCTTATTGGCATCTCAATTGTCTTTATCCTCTCAATCTGATTACAAAGTTTTTAAACACACACTCATACACAATCCTTAACACAAGACAAACAAATACATACAATTATATACACACAACACAAATGTATAACATTCTCTCTCTTATGTACATACACAGACAGACACACACACACACACACACAACATAAATACACAAACAGACACACACACACATACAACACACCCTTTACAATCAAATTAACATAGCAGAATCAAACAACTTAAGTGTCAGAGAGAATCTACAGAGACATATTGAGTGAGAGAGAGAGAGAAGGAGAGAGAGAGAGAGAGAAGGAGAGAGAGAGAGAAGGAGAGAGAGGAGAGAGAGAGAGAAGGAGAGAGAGAGAAAGGGAGAGAGAGGAGAGAGAGAGAGAGAGAGAGAGAGAGAGAGGAGAGAGAGAAAGGAGAGAGAGAGGAGAGAGAGAAGGAGAGAGAGAGGAGAGAGAGAGAGAAAGGGAGAGAGAGAGAGAGAGAGAGAGAAAGGGAAAGAGAGAGAGAGAGAGGAGAGAGAGAGAGAAAGGGAGAGAGAGAGAGAAAGGGAGAGAGAGAGAGAAAGGGAGAGAGAGAGAGGAAGAGAGAGAGAGAAAGGGAAAGAGAGAGAGAGAAGAGAGAGAGAGAAAGGGAAAGAGAGAGAGAAAGGGAAAGAGAGAGAGAGAGAGAAGAGAGAGAGAGAAAGGGAAAGAGAGAGAGAAAGGGAAAGAGAGAGAGAGGAGAAGGGAGAAGAGAGAGAGAGAGAGAGAGAAAGGGAAAGAGAGAGGTGGAGGTGATAGAGACGTTGAGCAGGAGCAGAATAAAGAGCCTTGCCAAAATATTCCCGTCTCAAGGTAGGCAGCTCTGTTAAAAGCCGTTAAAGGCTGATTTAGCAAAGTAGTTTAATGAGCGTTGTTATAGTAAACAATGGCTAATATCCAACCGAATTTGGCCATGAATATTAAATTGGCTAATTCCTCAAAATAAGTAAATAAAAATAGAAAACGAATAAATAAATAATTTGAAGAAATTAGAACTCAAATGTTTGTTTGTTCAGCATCAATCTTCATTTATTTATTTATTCTGAGTTGTATTTGATAAACTGATGGATTCAAAGAATTGGACAACTGATGAGGAAGGGGAGAGTTTGGGGTCCAACTTAACCCCTTAACATTTAAACCAGACCACATCTGGTTCAGATATTCAACACGTTTTATGTTAAAACTGATCAGATCCAGCCTCTCACACATACCCAGCAATGTCAATCTAAAAATAAGCAATCACATCGTTAAAATTTCAAAACTACAAGAAAACACACGATTAATCAAAAATGTGGAAAAATAATCCTGAGACTTGACAGTTATGTTTTATCACAGGCATTCCATTGGCCACGACAAGTGTTCCAATTAACATACAAGTGGCTGAGTACTCCACAGACACATATACCACTTAAACAGGCTGCTCAGAGGAATCCAGCATGACACAAAATGTGACAAGGTTGGCCCCCCTTTGAATTACTGGTATGACTCATTTTTGCCAGCTGAGTGGACTTAGAGCAACGTGAAATAAAATGTCTTGCTCAAGGACACAAGGTGCCACTGGGAATTGAACTCATGACCTTGTGAGCATGAGCTGAATACCCTAACCACCAAGCCATGTGCCCTCACTAGAGTAATCTGAATGCAAAAGGGTTAAGAAGGGTTTTTACGAGTTGGTTGTTTAAGCTATGTAAGATCAAAGATATCCAAATAGTAGGTATCTAGGAGTACATGATTTAATGTGCCTTCCTTCTCTTTTTGAAGAGGGATATTTGGCTGCTATTTAACTTTGGCAAACAAAGACGGTTGAATTAACATGGAACCTGTTATCGGTTGATTTTGATAGAATCAAGACCAAACACATTGTTTGACTGAAGTCTTTGGTTAGGTTTGACGGAACCAAGACTTCAGCTGTTGCGTTTGACGGAAGATGTCACCAGTTGTATTTGGTGAAGTCAAGGCTAAACGACTTGTGTTTTGACAGAAACTATCACCCCAGACAAATGCCCTTGTGAGGGCACATGGCTGAAGGGTTAAGCTGAAGTAACACTTCGTTTCACGTTACTCCAGTCCCACTTTTGATCAGTGGAGTCTGCTCGCCTAGCCAGCAGGGTGAATCAGTCGAAGACTAAAACGAAGGTGCATTGTGACTAGTGATGTGTAACAACATCTGATAGTATGGCCAGTCACATGATCACATGAACACACAAACACTCATATGCATATATATCCATACATCGATACATACACACATATATATGTACAAATATATACCCATACATATACACACAACATATAAATACACCTGTCTTTTGAGACCCCCTTTGGTCATGAATGACCGTGGGATTGCACCTAGAAAGTAACCCTCCCAGGCACAAATCCGGGCAAGGTTGTTTATGGAAGACCAGCAGTCGCCCATGCATACCAGCCTCCCCTCTCCACGCCACCAGTGTTATCCAAGGGAAAAACGAAGGCCAATACAGTTTGGCACCAGGGACATCACAACTCATTTCTACAGCTGAGTGAACTGGAGCAACATGAAATAAATGTGGGCTTCTTTCAGTTTCCATGTACCAAATCCACTCGCATGGCTTTGGTTAGCTCAAGGTTATTGTAGAAAACACTTGTCTAAGGTGTCACACAGTGGAACTGAACCTGGAACCCTGTGGTTGAAATGTGAGCTTTTTACCATACAACTGGACATGAAATACTATCTCTGACCAGTTGTCCAACATACACTGGACAACTGAGAATACTCAGTAAATGGATGGATGAATGCATTTATCCTCCTCCTCATCATCATCATCTTAATGTCTGCTTTTCCATGCTTGCATGGACTTAACGTAGCTTATTAAGGGGAGTTTTCTACAGCCGGGTGCCCTTCCTGTCACCAACCTTCATCCGTTTCCAAGCAAGGGAATATTTCCCCCTTGGCCAGACATGGTTTTTATGAAAGACGGGAAATGAACAATTATCATCTGTATGGTGATGCTCGTTTACGACCATCATGTGATGTCAGAACAAAAGTAGGCACAAACACACACACATATATATATATATATATACCAAATCCACTCGTGTTTGAATGCATGTATCTGTCTGTGTCTGCAATTGTGTGTGCATATGTACTTCTGTATTTCTCCTTGTGTGTATCAATTTGCAGAAGTGCTTGTGTGTGCTTGTGTCAATGTGTCTGTTTGTATGGCAACAAAAATTAGCTAAGAGAACATTGGTTATTGGCAGCAGATATAAAACATCTGTTTCAGGCACCAACCAAAGTCTGCAATGCTACATTAAACAAATGTAACATTTATGTTGATAATTCTATTGAGATTGGAATGGTGTTATACAGATGTTTAAAGCCTGGATACACAGACAGACAAAGGGTAAAAAAAAGATAGAGAGAGAGAAACAGAGGGAAATATAGGTTGACAGATAAACATATATAGACGGACAGATAGATAGATAGATAGATAGAGAGAGAGAGAGAGAAAGAGAGAGAGAGGAAATAAATAAATTGCTAGATAGAGAAAGAGAGAGAGAGAGAGAGACAACAGAAAAAGATACAATGGATAGAAATAGACAACACAATACACACACACACACACACACACACACACACACACACATATAGGTACAAGAGGGAGAGTAAGAAGCACTGAAACAGGGAGTTATTTGGCAGGGTTCTACCTATAAAGCACTCTCTCTTATGAACATTTTAACTATTTCTGCTGTGTGTAAAAGATGATAATGGATTAAGTCGTTAAATGCGTTTAAATGAAATTGTACCAGAGAATGAAGAGTGTACGTGTTGCTGTTGATATATTTTGGAGAGCAGAAGGACTGGAGAATAGGTTAGGATTGATCCTTGGAACAATTTTTAGATAATCCAAGTTTCTCTCGTTGTAGCCACTTCACATACAGATTATGAGAAAAAGTCGATCAATGAAATCTCTCAGATGATTATACCAAAACCTAATTTTCTAAAAACAATTTCAATTTCTGACAAAGAATAAATTTAGAAATCTTTAATTTTTAAATTAAAACCAAGAATAAAATTTCAGAATCTGTCTCAGTTTAAGATGAAGTATTCCATGTCATTAGATGTAGTGTGAGACAAATAAAAATGTTGGCAACAGGAAAGGCAACCAGCTGTAAAACACTGCCTCAAAAAACCCCTCTCCATTGTAGTAACAACTGTCCCCCAATTAAATGTAGATGTTGGATTAGAACAAAAGTTACTACAGTAGTTACCATGAGAAAGACTCTCCTATTGGCTTTTTGATGCATTCTTCTTTATGAGGAGATAAATCGCTACCATTTCCATCCAGTGCCGAGACCACCAGGTCACGTGATTTCGACCTTTCTTGGTCTTATCAATGATCAACGATGTTATTAATGCCGTATCAATGACATCTGCATTGTGTTTCAAAGTCCCACATTGGACTTGAACTTGAAGCTTTTATTTCAAAATTATCTCCAGATGTTGCCCATTTGGAAATATTCAATAAGATTAGATACCCAAGCAGACCATTGTATTCATCAACTCAACAGAGATGTTGGTACTGATTAAAAAATACCAGTAATTAGCACAAGAAATGAAATCTCCACTGAACCAATAGAAACCAATATCTGAACATGTATTGGTTGCTTTATCATTTTTACTCATATTTTACTACAACCAACATCATCATCATCATCTTCATATCATCTTTATTTCGTATCTGAGAATTTAGCTTCTTGGCTGAATGCTTCCATCACCACCACCACCACCACCACCACCACTACAAAGACAAAATGGCAATAACAATACCAAACCTGCTACCAGAATGAAACTATCACCTTAAAGATTCCCTTCAGTCACAAATGACCATGGGATTGCACCTAGAAAGTTCCCTTTGGAGGTACAAGTGTCCAGGTGAGGTTGTTTTGTGGAAGACCAGCAGTCGCCCATACATACCAGCCTTCCCTCTCCACACCACTGATGTTATCCAAGGGAAAGGCAAAGGGGCCGATACAGCTTGGTACCAGTGATGTCGCAACTCATTTCTACAGATGTGTGAACGGGAGTAATGTGAAAATAAAGTGTCTTGCTCAAGAACACAACACACGGCCTAGTCTACGAGTCAAACTCACAACCTCACAATTGCAAGCCCAACACTCTAACCACTGAGCCATGTCATCACACACGACTATCACCACAACATCAACTGTCACCACTACAACAACACTACCACTACCACAACATCAAAAGCAAGACCCATTCCCACCATCCTACCTTCACAACAAAAACGAACCTGTCTTGCACGCCAGTTTTATATACTCGTTAGATCAATTTCAAAAAGAGCTTAAACTATTCATGTATGCAGCATGCCAAGATTATAAAGTATAATAAGATTATATACACAATAAGATTATATAGCACAGAACACACAACACATGTAACATGAACGCATGACTTCCCTATTATAAATGAAATTGGGGATAAAAACACTAACATAATTTTCTTTTAAACTTTATCAAAGTGAAACTTCCAATGAGAGACTTGCCTCTCATCCAGCTAATGTCATGGAAACAAGAGAGAAGAATTGGTTGAGTCGACTGGTATAACATCCATGAATAATAATAATAATAATAATAATAATAATAATGGTTTCAAATTTTGCCGCAAAGGAGGAGGTAGACAGGAAGTCAAGAAAGCCCCTAACGATGCATGGAGCCCATCATCCAGGTACAGACACTGATCGCCTGCACAGGAAGAGGGCAAATGGAGAAAAAGGGGACTGATAAGTGTGGAAAATTGACTGTGTATCGAACTCGAGGGTTTAATGAGATACCTGGCCCAAAGTAAGGAAACCTTGCTAGTGACAGTTTAGAAGGAGGGAGCTTGCTGTTTTAATAATAATAATAATATTGTTATATTTCGGAATGGTCATTTTGCCAGTTTAGCCAATATGACCATTCCGAAATATAACAATATCTGTTTCAACACACGACTTCACATAAAAAAATCTTGCACAACAAATATTTAAACGTAATAATAATAATAATAATAATACTTTATTTTCCATTTCCCTCCACTTGAAGGCCACATTGACTTCAGCATTATTTGAACTCAGAGTGTCCAATATGCTAACAACTTTGCTAATCCACTGCCAAAATTAAGCAACGGGCTCACTTTCTCCCTCGGAGATTTGGGGATAGCAACGGTTGAAGACCCCAAACTGGAAACATACCAGGGAAGGCCATTCCTCTCACTATCTAATAAAAAAAAATTTTAAATAGCTGCTTCGTCAAAAGAAACTTATTTATGCAGAATACAGCAGACAGTGTTTAATTTATTCGCAATTTCACTTGCACACGTAAACCACAAATACAAAAATACAATTCCACAGCATTAGGAGTGGCAAGGGAGAACAGAACACATTCATACATCATCCTCTCCACTTTGCCAACAAACAGCCACATCATTATATTTCCAATGTGTACTGCCAACACACACACAATTGGCACCAGTCTGGCTGGTCACTAAATGATAATGAAATTTCCAATTTGGATCTTTCTTTCAAACATGCTAAAGTGTACGCTTCATCCAAAACCCTTAGGTAACCAAGATGTTTTAATACAAAAGCAGTTTTCCTCTACTGAATGGCCTTCTTGAGAATAATAACTCTAACTGCATGATATGGAATTCTCTTCTTTTTGCTTTTAATAAAATTTATTTCTTAAAAATTCAGTTATTTAATTTTATATTTCCAATTTAAAATGGAAATGTTTAAAAGGACATAAATATATATATATATATATATCATCGTCATTCAGCATCCACTTTTTCATGCTTGCATGGGTCAGATGGAGTTTATTTGGGGCACATTTTCTTACTCGTTTCCAAGCAAGACAATATTTCCTCGTGGTCAGATATGTTCTTGCAGAACATTGGAAATGAACGGCACTGCTTGTATGACAGTGACACTCGTTTACAACCATCAAAACAGACCGGTACAACCCATATACATACATATGACGGGCTTCTTTCGGTTTCTGTCTACTGAGTCCACTCACAAGACCTCTGTCAGCCCAAAATTATAACAGAGGATAGTTGCTCAAGCTGCTACACAGTGAGATTGAACCCAGAATCATTTAGTTGGGAAGCACACCTGTTCAACATGTTCTACCATCCTAGTACACGGGGTGGGGGAGACACTTATCTAAGAAAGAATTATGATCAGGTGCCCTTTTTGTCACTGATACTAACACCTATTTTTCAAGTAGGGGATATTTTTATTCTACACAGGTCTTTGAAAGCAAAGAACAATCAGTTTAGAGATGCTCGATCACAGATGGAGCTGAATACCACCACCACCACTACCATCACCACCACCACCATCATCACCACCACCATCACCACCACCACTATCACCACCACCACCAGCACCACCACCACCAGCACCACCATCACCATCACCACCACCACCATCATTGTGTATTATTTATCAACTCCACCTTCGCCATGATAGTTCCTGCTCCTTGCAGAGGTATGTGTCACCTCACACAATCAAACTCACCTTTTCTGCTCGAGTAATTCTTATTGAACATGTCATCACTCCATCCCTTTTGTGTCATCGCTCTTCGCTATGCATGTTGTCACTCCTCACTAACGATGATGTTATTACTTATTCTTGTGTCATCACTCCATCCCTATGTGTCATCACTCTATCCACGTATGCCATCACACCATCCTGTATATCATCACTCCTTATAGTTAATTAAATCAGCACGAGTAAGTATACGACTGGCATCATTTTATTTACACTAAAATAATTAAAAGGCAAAGTTGCCCACAATGGGATTTGAACTCAGATCGTAAAGGCATGTACCACAAGCTATTTTCTTCCGGCTGCATCAATTCTATCATCTACTACCCTCATCACTAAATAACAACAAACTAAACCCGTCTCCATAACGTTTGTATAAGATGATTGTATCATTTTGTTCAGTCGTAGCTCAGTTCCCTTCAGACTCCTGTTCCAACTATAATTTTCCACTGGTTTTGTTCTTCTTCTCTCACCCCAGGCACCTTTTCTTTCTTTCTCGATGGCCATTTGGCTACTATTTCTAGCTGATTAAGCAATCGTGAAGAGGTTCCTTTGCTGGCACAGACAACTATTGGTGCTGACAACTGGAATCAAAGTATCCGATGTTTCAGAATCTTCAGAAATTGCACAAGAATCCGCTCACTGGTAAAATTCTTCAACTCCAAAACAAAATATTTCACTAAATAGTGATTATAGCTGATAGCACAGAATGTTGAAATTGTTAAAATATTTAATGTAAGAAGCAAAAGAACAATACCTTTAAATAATCATAGCTATAACGATGGGACAAAAAACAATTTTCGAGGAGAATCCTCCAAAAATTAAATTACTTGGAATCAATTAAAACAAATTCCCAAATATATAGAAAAGATACAAATTACCAAATTATATAGAAGACCACATCTCAACATAGAATTACCTCCCCTGGCCCAATCGGATTCTGGCTCCTTACGTTCATAATCCAGATGGTTTATTTGGCCTTCTTTCATCCTTTCAGGGTCGATAAATTAAGTACTAATTAAGCACTCGACCCGCTGCGATCAGCTAATCCTTCAACCTAAAATTGCTAACCTTCAGCCAAAATTATTATTATTATTATAAGTACCAGTTACGCACCGGGGTCGATATAATCGACTTAATCCCTTTGTTTGTCCTTGTTTGTCCCCTCTTTCTACTTGTGAAACACTGGGAACTTGAACCCAGAACGTAACGGCAGACGAAATACGGCTAAGCATTTCGCCCGTCGTGCTAACGATTCTGCCAGCTCGCCGCCTTATTAAAATATAAGTGTAAAAATGAGCTTCAGAACTGTTACAACTCCACAAATTATTAGGGATATATATATATATAACCCTTCGTGTATAAATGGTACCTTTTTATTATTAAGTCCCACCCAGAAGGACATAAAGCGAATCTGAGTTCAGAATGATTTGAACTCAGGACGTAAAAAACCGAAACAAATGCTGCAAGGTATTTTGGCAGGTACTCTAAATCTTAACGCAGGTGCAACACTATAAATTCGTGAAAGAGAATATAATTGAATACATCAAATCCTAGAAGGAGAATGGTGCTTTATTTCATCAACGTCCAGAAAGATCAGAAGCGAAGTTAAAAGAACCAAGGGAGGCTAACAACACTTATAGTTATCTCCCTTACCACAGAAACCTGCAGCTTCGCTTATTTTCTGGTTGTTGCTTAAACCGCATGCGCGATTTTGGTGATTCGAGTCATGATTAAGAGAGACGTAGTCGTGACCACCTACTGCTTCCACACACCCACCCTGACATTAATGCCTATATGCCTCTAATATTCAATGTGTCATTCCCGTCATTTGTTTTTATCGGTAGGATGTGATTTCAGGGAGTTTTCACTGTAAATTTTTAACAGTTCGAGAATTTACCGAAATCTTTAAAGCCACTGGATTACAACCGCCCCCCCCCCCGCTTTCTTCTTCTCTCTCTAAATATTCCGACTGCATATCATCAGCCAGTACAACTATCACATCGGACTTGGTAGAAGAGGATCTGCACAGCCCCTGGGGGCGCCTCTTTCGTTCCTTTGATAAACTTATTCTTTTACTTGTTTGGACAGGACCATGTTGGAGCATCGGTTTGAACGTTTTGGATACAAACGAACACTGTCAAATAGCGAGAGACAAATCCAAAGGCTCGCGGAAGCACATTTAAACACGTACATACTCACTTATCTCTCTATATATTATAAAGCTGAAGTTGTGTATGGCAGGTTTGGTAGCCTTCAACTAACACTATCTCCTCCGAGACCCTGCAGCACAAGTTGACCAAGTACTATGTTTATCAGGTTTTATGATATTTCCGTCTACTTATATAGACAAGGCCTGAAATTTTGATGGGAGGGGGCTAGTCGATTACACCAATCCCAGTGATTGCCAGGTGCTTAATTGATCACCTCCCACCCAAGGCAAATTGACCATGGCATGAAGGGATGTTAAACATCCACAGAAATAGTTTTGCCTGGCTTTCTTTTATTTATTATTTTTTCTACTTCAGTTGCCAGTATAAATATGGTACTGGATATCAAAATGTGAAAAGCATTGTTATTAAGTGGACCCCATCAGCTCTGATCCAGTAAACCTATGATCAAAAGGATTCCAGTTGTGAGGGTTTTTTTTTCTCTCTCCATGAACGGAGTATCTAGAAATACATTGGTGAATTTAATACACACGGAGGCAAAGAGGCCGAGTTCCTTTCGAGTGTTGGGCCTCACGGAGCCAATGACCAAGACCTTTGGCATTATGTTGTGCATGAGAAGAGGACCCATCAAGCCAAGTAAAATCAGTCACGGCAGATACCAGTGTCACGCAAGTGGCACCCATGACAGTGGCATGTAAAAGCAACCATTATACTCTCGGAGTGGTTGGCATCAGGAAGGGAATCCAGCCATAGAAAACCATGCCAAATCAGACTGGAGCCTGGTGCAGCCTTCCAGCTTACCATCCGTGATCAAACTGTCCAACCCATGCCAGCATGGACAACGGACATTAAATGATGGTATATATATAAAACGATGTGGTCTTGAGTTCAGTCCAACTGTGTCACACTTTGGAAAAAATGTCTTCAACAAAAGCCCCAGACCAACAAAAGCCTTGGGGATGGATTTAGTAGACAGAAACTAAAAGAAGCCTGTCATATGTATATATATGCAAGTGTATACGTGCATGAGTATCATCCGATGTGTATACTCTTGTGTATCATCAGATGGTTGTGAATGAACATGAAAGGTATGTCATACAGGCAAGGCTTTTCATTCCTGTGAAAACTTTTCTGGCCACAGAGAAATATTACTTTGTTTGGAAACAGGTGGAGCATCTGGTCACAGAAAATCTACCTCAATGAATTCTGGCTAACCCATACACACATGGAAACGAGGACATTTAAATAAAGAGGATGACCCAAGTTTATACAGAGAGTTCCTGAGTTTATAGGGCATTAAGTAGGTTATTGTGAGAGATCTAATTCCACCTGGATAGAAACAGGTAAATTAAACTTAGGACTAGTATAGTAACAGAAATGACATTACTACTTTCTTTTTTTATTTATACAGTTTGATCAAAGAGGGAAAAGCAGCACCCATGATGCCGAAACTGGCAGAAGGAAAGAAGCAAGATACCCTCAAGGACTTGCAATGGAGTGACACCTGCAACAGGTGTCTAAAGACCAGATCTCAAGATGCAAAGAGCTGGAACAGATGCTACAAGGAGTCTTGTCCAATGATTTTATCAGTCAACCAATTCACTGCCCTGAAGTGATATTTTATCAATACCAAATGATGAAAGGTAAAGCTCACCTTGGTAGGATTTGAACTCAGACTGCAAAGAAATCTGTACTAAGTTCTAACCACTCTAACAATTCCCATCAAAGAGTACCTATTTTATTTATAAAAACACAAGATCCAAGACGGAGACACCATTTAAAAATTCTAAAACATACAGACTTGGAAGAACAAATAGAGAAAAGGAAACAATTTAAAAGCCAGCTTGGTTTATCTTAAATCCTTCCAATCCCTGTAATCTCCAATTAGAGGAAGTAAAGAAAATGTGTGGGTCAACAGCATGACTGCTTCTCTCTTCTGTCATGAACTGGTACACCATACAACTGCATACCATTTGGGGATCAACCTCTACACAGATTATACGCACACATCCTGTTGTCAAATCTATGCTACCAGATGGTTTATATTAAAAAATACTGACATAAATTTATATAATCTGACGACAAATTCTGTGTAGACCAGACTGCGTTATTATATTTGTACAAGACCAAACTTAGCTGAAATAGGGATTCTCCAAGTCATCAGAACCTCATTTTTAACGAATTATTTGTCAATATTACATTATATAAAATTGATTTTGTTTGTATGTTTGTTTGTGAGTCTATTTATCTACTACAGCTGACCAATTATGCTCAAACTTAGTTCGTTAACTCAGGATTAGGATTCGCATAAACTTGTGTCCTGTCCATGGACCATGATGACAGTAGAGATGGGGAGGGGTGCAAGCATATTTTTGGCCCTGTGAATAAAATCGAAAAATTATGGAAAAAACCTGAATTCTTCCATAAGTTTAATGATTATGTGGGAAAGGAACTTGGGACCATGGGCTACATTTTTGGCCCCATGAATAAAATTGAAGAAAATTATGGAAAAACTTAAATTCCTCCATAAGTTTGATGATTATGTGAAAAAGGATTTATGGTCAAGTTCCTTTGACTTGGAGACTTGGCACAGATGTAGACCAATGATTTAAATTTTGGTAAAAACAAAAAATCTGGGCTTCCTCATTTACAGAGGTGGTGGGTGGAAAATGGGTGGAAAATGGGTGGAAAATAACACTGACATCTCATTTTAACCAAAATTACATAAAAATATCTTGAAATACTAAAGAGTAAATTTATTCAATAAAATCGCCATTGGCTTCAACCATGGCTTCCAGACAACTTCAGAATCTCCTGCAACTCTTCTGGATAGTCTCCTTGTTTAAGTTGGTGAATGCTGCTGTAATCCTTGCCTTCACTTCATCTTTGGTGTTACAAGGAGATTTGTTGGTCTCTCACTCAATTGCACCCCACACATAATAATCAAGGGGGTGGTAGTCTGGGGAGTTAGTTAGCCAGATGTTAGGGGTGATGTGGTCGCAAAAGTTGTTTGACAGCCATGACTGGGTTCTCCTGCTTGTGTGACATGGTGCAGAGTCCTGTTGTCAGGCATAGGATCTTCTAGCAGCCACCCTCTTTACCCAGGGTAACATTACCTCCTCCAGGCACTTGATGTAGGCCTCCAGGTTGAGTCTGAGGCCACGTGAGAAGATGACTACCATCACAAGTAGTTACTCCAAACACCATGATGTTGACTGGATGTTTGATTTTTATTACTCTCCGATTGCACTGCCTCAGATTGACACCCAAACACCCTGAAATGTTCATATTGGAGCTTCCAGCACAAATGCCAAGGAGTGCAGCATGTTGTTTCCAAATTTCAGGCAGTGAATTGCATCATAGTGCTGTTTTCTTCACAGACAGTGCCCAACTGACCCTACTATGCTATGTAGTCAACAAAATTAAAAACAAACAATGCACATATGTGAAGCTAAAAATATAAAATGGCGACAATTTACCCATTGCATCCTGTGTATGTATGTGTGTGTGCATGTTTGTGTGTGTGTGTGTGTCCGTGCGTGTGTATAAATGCCTATATTGATTTTTTAAATATATGTTTAGAAAATTTATGATCTGACATATACTGTTGCCATTTTGTTTAAAGATAATACTCAGAGATCGAAACACAAGTATATGAAACACAGCTTAAACAGAATTTCGACCAGGAGAGAGGGGAGTGGGGGGGAGGAGGTGTTTCAAGCCAAACATTTGTTTCCAGCTGAGTGAAAAACAAAAAGAGTTTTTTAAAAAATTAAAAAAAAAAAAAAAGATTGATTTATTTTAACAATATTTTCTTATAAGGAATAACGGCAGAAACCAAAAAAAAATATACATATCAATGTGGATATAAATAAAATAAAAAGACGTAAATCAAAATCTCCTAAATAAAGAAAAAAAAGAGAAGGGAAAAAAAAAGAGAAAACTTTGTTTTTGATGTTTGCAATAATGTTCAATTTGACAAATGAGATAATTAACGAATGTTTGAGGTTGAGTCCGAAAGCTAATCTGTAAGTAACTGCAGCTGCAACAGTCTGAGAAAGGATTTCCAGACAAAACAACCTGTCAAGGAATCGTGGCCTCAAACCGTTAAAACAGTGAACAGGAGAGGAAATTCCAAAATGCCAATATCCTGGGAAAGAAGCACAGGATTAATCCTTTTGTTAGCATATTTCTTTTGAAATACATTTCTTCTGTTAGAATTAATTTTGAAAATAATAAAGAATTTAATCAAATAACTTTCTCGTTATTAAGCTCGTGTTTAGAACATAGATTAACATGAAAGATTTTTAGATCACAGGGCCAAGAGTGGGTTAGTATGAGAAGCAATAGCAGAGATGAGTGAGAGCTACAGGATGGAACCAGCAAGCCACTAAAAGGGCATAGGCAAAAAGGGAGAAGGCCCAGCCTAGGGAACATCCAGAAAAGAAAATAGCATTTGAGTGTGTGAGACAAAACTGTCATACTGAGACCCTATTCCTACAGAGTGATGACCATGATTGTAGAAACATAATTGTCACAGCACATTCCCTACACAGCTACTTTTACCTTTTCTTTTGTTTGTTTCAGTCATTGGACTGCGGCCATGCTGGGGCACCACCTTGAAGGGTTAAGTCTTGTACTTATTAGTCTCTTTTGCCGAACTGCAAAGTTATGGGGACATAAACAAACCAACACCAGTTGTCAAGCAATCGTAAAAACAGACAGACATACATAAAGAACAATTTTCGGATTTGATCACCCAAAGCCACTCACAAGGCTGAGGTCAGTCTGAGGCTACAGTACAAGACAGTTGCCCCAAGGTGCTGCACGGTGGGGCTGAAACCAAAACCATGTGTTTACAAAGTGGCCTTCTTAACCCTACAGCAATGTCAAGTACCAACGACCAAATAATTTAACATATCTCACACAACCCACCAGTGTTTCCCAATCCCTTTTTACTTATGGACCCCTCTCTGACCCCTACTTTATTCTACTTGACCCCTATGGCCAGTTGACGTTTTAAAAAAATCCTATTGTATTTTTAATAGTTAAATATTATTAGGGACTGGATACAAAACTTGTTAAAACATTTTGTGCTTTCTAGAAGTAGAACTTAATTTATTGTACATAAATTTTAAGAGGCAAAATTCTTATAGGGACCCCAGTTGAGGACCACTGGTCAAGTCAATCATCACAGGATACCAAAACACACAATGCAACCCACCACAACCCACACATTAAACATAATTACTAATCAAACAAACACATTGAATATATTAATGCACTCAGCTATGAATAATTAATTCAAAATCAGAAAATGGACCTGATGGGGGGGGGGGGTAAAGAATAAAAGACTTGCTTTTTTTTCTTCCTTTTTGATATTTTCTGTCAGAATGGTCAAAGGTTCAAACTGAGGGGGGGGGGGGGTACTAAAGGAATAAGCGAATAACAAAACACTTCAAATTCTATGCAGTCATCCATGACACAAAGATTTTGGCTTTACTGACAGCAATTATGACTAATATCTTCTGTTGATTTACAATACAGCTTGATTTCATTGATGTGCGTATCACTTAGGTGTGTGTGTGTGTGGGTATTGGTAAAAAACTTGCTTCCCAACCATATGGTTCCGAGTTCAGTCCCACTGCATGGCACCTTAGGCAAGTGTCTTCTACTATGGCCTCGGGCCAACTAAAGCCTTTGAGATGATTCAGTAGACAGAAACTGAAAGAAGCCCGTCGTGTGTATATATATATATATATATATATATATATATATATATATATATAAGTGTGTGTCTCTTTGTGTCTGTTCGACCTCCACTACCACTTGACAACCGGTGTTGGTGCGTTTGCATCCCTGTAACTTAGCGGTTGGGCAAAAGAGACTGATAGAATAAGAGCTAGGCTTGCAAATGAGTCTTGGGTGTGATTTGCTCAGTTAAAACCTTACACTTTTCACTCTCCACCCATTTGCATAACTATTGATATACCTGTACACTCACCTACAAACCTAGCTACCTACCTACGTATCTATCTGACTGACTGTGTAAGTAACCATCATATCTACTTTCCCTTCTGGCAATGTGTGTGGAATGTGAACTCAGAATTTGGTGACAAACGAAATGCCACTCAGCATTTCATCAGGCACACTAACGATTCTGCTGGCTTGTTGCCTTAATAATAAGAATGGTTTCAAATTTTGCCAGAAGGGCAGCAGTTTTGGGGGAGGGGACAAGTCAATTTACATTGACCCCAGTGTTTCACTGGTACTTAATTTATTGGCCCCAAAAGGATGAAAGCCACACGAGGGGGCTTTCTTTAATCTTCCATCTACCAAATTTGCTCACATGGCTTTGTTCGTCGCCCCCCCCCCACCCCCGGCAAAGATGCCACGCAATGGGACTGAACCCAGAACCATGTGATTGTGAAGGAAGCTCCTTACCACACAGCCATGCCTACACCTATTGTTTAAGTAAATTTAATATTTGCTTAATATAGTTTGCGTTGATCAAGGTGACCACCTCTTGAGAAGAAAATCAGTAATTGATAGGCTTTGGAATCAAACGTTGTGGAAAATCAATGTTTTACCTGTAATTTAAAGACAAAACAGAAAAAAAGCACTTTACATCAGTGCTTTCTTTGCACACTGAGCTAATAAATAAACAGACCCCCTCAAGAGGTGCTATAATATTAAAAAGAAAAAATAATAATGAAATGGAATAAGAGCCAAACGTAAGAAGTGTGATGTGTATCTTTGTGATCCGCTCAGTGAACGTGAGAAGATTTGTAGCAGTTAGAGAGACGTAAGAGGTGTGTGTGTGTGTGTTAGCTGAATGTACAGTGTGTATGCGTGTGTAGGTAAGAGAAGTGTGTAATTTTGCATGGCAGAGCAGTGAATGTGAAATTGACAGAGCTTATAGAGAAATCAGAGGTGTTTGTGAGGCTGTAGGTGTGGAGAATATGTGTAAGAAGTGTGATTTTGCAGAAGAAGAAAACCACAAGGAGAGTGCAGAGGTAGACATAAGTTAGAAGGAAATTAGAGGAGTGTCTTAGCTGTAGGGAGTACAATTTAACTTGCTTTCATGGTTGAGTGTATGTGTGTGTGTGTATGCTGACACCTATCTATAAGTATTTAGTCTCACTGTGAAATCAGGATCACATACGTGTGAGATGAGAAAATGCCAAAATATTATAAGTGGAAAGCTGTGTGCATTGCAGATGAGGATGTGCTGGTGTAGACATGTATTGCTTTGTAGAAAGCAGCCATTTCTATGGAGTCACCCAACCTGAGCCAATGAGGAAGCTTTTGTGAGGTCGCTCAACCAGAGCCAATGTGGGAGATTCTACCCAGTTGTTAAACCTGCTAGAAATAGAACCAAATCTTCCTCAAATTACATCGTACTATCTTAGATAACGAAAGAACATATTGTATAATATAGTTCTGGGCACTCTGCTGCAAAATGAGACACTCCACATAGCTTGAATGGTGTTGCTTGATCAGAGTTGAGAAGGAGCAAAACAGCAATGGTTGATATGGTGCTTAGAGTTGCCTGCAGAAGGAACTACACATGGCAAATCAGGGATGATACAGGAAGCCGACGCAATGTCAGAATTAAGACCTTACAATTGATACCATACAGAATTACAATTTATTCTATTGCAAACCCATTCAGTACAGGCCAAAAAGAAACACAGTGATGATGGAGCTGGCGCTAGGGGTGGGGGAAGAAAAAAAAACTGGAGTGAGTAGCTGGCCCCATTATTATCATCATTTAATGTCCATTTGCTACACTGGCATAAGTTGGATGGTTTGAGAGGATCAGGCGACCCATGGGGCTGCAGTGTCAGCCATCACATTTTCTGCCCTTCCTAACTAATACCAACCACTGGTGCTTTATTCATGGCCCAATAGCACTAGTGGGGTCATGAAGTAAGCTGCAAGACAGGAAATGCCTCATATGTTTAGTATGTGCACATAAGCACATTTATGTGAATACATATGCACAAATGCATATTTATGTGCAAGCATATGCATACAGATGCACATATTTACATGCACAAATAAACAGAATCTTGCTTCTGTTTAGCTTAATATCAATTTTCACGTGAGGGGTAGAAATGAAGAGATATGAGCACACGTTAACAAGCAGAAACACACACACACACTTAACAGATTAATTATACATTTTTTAACGAGCAACTGGGCAAAATAGGAGACGAGAACTATCAACAGATTACATAATAGAAATGACTAATCTAGTTTCACTGAGTTTGTTACGTAAACAGAGGATGCCACATTGATAAGAGAGTGACTGGGAGTTTGTTTCTGCTCAGAGCAAAAGTCAGATTAAGGAAATTCTTGAGAAACGAAAACCTAACAAAACATGAGGTCTCATCCAAGAGATGCCACGAAATAGAAATGTGCGAGAGCAAGGATGAGGGCTGGTAAACATATCCTACCCACACTAATCTTTTATCTTTTACTTGTTTCAATTTTAGACTGTGGCCATGCTGGGGCACCACCTTAAAGAAGTCTAGTTGAATGATTCAACTCCAGCACTTATTTTTTTCCCTCTTAAAGTCTGGTACTTATTCTATTGATCTCTTTTGCCAAACTGCAAAGTTACAGGCACATAAATATACAACACTGATTGTCAAGCAGTGGTAAGGAACAAACACACACACACACACACATGATGGGCTTCTTTTAGTTTCCATCCATCAGATCAACTCACAAAGCTTTGTTAGGCCTGAGGCTATAGTAGATGACACCTGCCCAAGATGCCATGCAGTGGGACTGAACCCAGAACTGTATGGTTGGAAAGCAAACTTCTTACCACACAGCCACACCTACACTTAGTATGGAAAAACAGATCAACACTGATTATTTGCGCATTGGCTCAATGACAATGAAGGGGTGGTGGGGGTGGTAGTATCAGTAAAGGTGGCGAGCTGGCAGAATCGTTAGCACGCTGGGCAAAATGCTTAGCGATATTTTGTCTGCCGTTATGCTCTGAGTTCAAATCCTACCGAGGTTGACTTTGCCTTTCATCCTCTCAGGGTCGATAAATTAAGTACCAGTTACACACTGGGGTCGATGTAATCGATTTAATACCTATGTCTGTCCATGTTTGTCCCCTCTATGTTTAGCCCCTTGTGGGTAATAAAGAAATAGGTATTTTGTCTGCCGTTACGTTGAGTTCAAATTCCACCGAGGTTGACTTTGCCTTTCATCCTGTCGGGGTCGATAAATTAAGTACCAGTTACACACTGGGGTCGATGTAATCGACTTAATCCCCTTGTCTGTCCTTGTTTGTCCCCTCTATGTTTAGCCCCTTGTGGGCAATAAAGAAATAAGTATCAATGGGGGAGGGGGTCACACAGACACACATATTCATGTATGTTTACACACTTTATTTGTTGATTGTGTGCAATGTCAGTGTGCATGTGTGATAGAGGCATCAGATATTGTGTGCAAGAGGAGAGACTATGCGGGTATGGTCATGCGATGGGTATGGATGAGGAGAGCTACATTAAGAAGTCCCAATGTCTAATTGTGAAGGGAACCTGTAGAAGAGGTAGACCCAGGAGGGCATGGGATGAGGTGGTGAAATATGATCACCATTTATTTAGTCTCATGGAGGTGATGACAAGTAACCGAAACTTTTGGCAATTTGCTGTGCTTGAGAAGACACATCAAGCTAAGTGAAATTATGGTCATTGCCAGAGCTGGAGACAAATAAAAGGCACCTGTGCCAGTGACATGTTAAAAGCACCCAGTCCTCTGTAAAGTATTGGACATTTAGAAGAACATCCAGCTGTACAAACCAAGCCAAAACAGTCAACTGGAGCCTGGTGCAGCCATCTAACCAGTCAAGCCATCTAACCCATGCCGACATAGAAAATGGATGTTAAATGACAATGATGGTGATAAACAACAAACTCAATTTATTGGATAGAGAAAGAAAAAAAGCTGGTCCCACTAATCCAAGTCCTCTGTCTTCATCATGTAGAAAATGCAAGTCCAAGTAAAATACATATGTAGAAGTGAAGGATGAAATTGGGAGCAAGGAACAAAATGTAAGAGACATGTGGTGGGAGAAAGACGAAGCATGACAATGTTATCATCATCATCATCATCGTTTAACGTCCATTTTCCATGCTAGCAGGGGTTGGATGGTTCGACAGGGGTCCTCTGGAAGCCAGGAGGCTGCACCAGGCTCCAGTCTGATCTGGCAGAGTTTCTACAGCTGGATGCCCTTCCTAACGCCAACCACTCCATCAGTGTAGTGGGTGCTTTCTACGTGCCACTGGCACAGGTGCCAGGGAATGCTGGCATCAGCCACGATCGGCTGGTGCTTTTTACGTGCCACCGGCACAGGTATCACAACTACTATTTCCATTTGATATTTATTTTGATGTTGATGTACTTGACTCAATAGGTCTCCTCAAGCACAGCAGGTCACTCTACGTATGATGGGAAAAAGATGAAGTGTGATACACATCATGGGAGGGAGATAACATGTAAACACACATGAAGGATGAAGAGCCATACACATGTTATGTTCTTGTACATAATTATTCCTCAATAGATCTGACAAGTTTTAGGAAACTGGAGCATGCATAGCATGGTCTTTCATAAGTTGTTTGTTGTATGTGAGAAAGACAAGTTTTTTGCTTTATATATGTGTGTAAGTGTGTGTGTGTGTGTGTGTGTGTGTGTATGTGTACGTGCAGGCATGGTTGTCTGGTAAGAAGATGGCTTCCTAACGACATGGGTCCAAGTTCAGTTCCACTATGTAGTACCTTGGGCAAGTGTCTTCTACTATAGCCTCAGGCTGACCAAAACCTTAAGTGGATTTGGTAGACAGAAACTGCAAGAAGCCTGTTGTATAAATATGTATACATCTATGAGTATGTGTCTTTGTGCCAGTGTGGGTTTGTTTACAACCTGTAATTTGGTGATTCAACAAAAAAACGACTCATAGAATAAATACCAGGCTTAAAAACAAGCATTGGGTTCGGTTCATTTGAGTAAAAGATCTTCAAGGTGGTGCCCCAGCATGGGCTGCAGTTTAATGAATGAAACACAAAAGAAAAGAAAAATACTCACACACACACACACACTAGCATATACATATAAATATATGCATACATACATGCAAACACACACACATGTATATACACATGTACACCTAAGATATCCCAGAGGTAAGACACTCTTGACAATATATTCATGTTTAAATGCTTGCTTATTTATGGAATACTTGAATACAAATGCATATTTCTACCCCCTACACATTTAAATACAAACATATACAAGTATGCATGCATGCACACATACACATACTCGTTTATATACAGCTGACATTGCACACCAACAAGTTGCAGAAATATCTTGTGATTTTCTTTAATTCCACAGAATTGTTTTGTGTATGTTTTTGCAAGTGTCAAACATTGCATTCCTGATTCCTCATTTGTTGCTTGCTAAAGAATAATTGGTACAGGATGTGATGCCATTTATCAGAGAACTTATAAAGAAAATATAACCATACTTACAGTACCATTTTTCAGTGATGTAAAAAAGACCCTCCTCACTTAGATCATATTTTATTTTAAAATATGGTAAAATAATATTTCACTCACCTGGAAAAAAAGAAAAAACAACATAATAATAATAATAATAATAATAATAATAATAATAACAATAATCATTTCTACTAAAGGCACAAGGCCTAACATTTTGGGAAAGGGGACTAGTTGATTACATCGACCCCAGTGTTTCACTGGTACTTAATTTATCAACCCAAAAAGGATGAAGAAATAATAATAATAATAATAATAATAATAATAATATAATAATAATAATAATGGCTTCAAATTTTGGCATGAGGCCAAAAATTTTGGAGAAGGGGTTAACTTAATGGCACTGAACCTCAGTGCTTAACTGGTACTTATTTTATTGACCCTGAAAGGATGAAAGGCAAAGTGAGCCTTGGCAGAATTTGAACTCAGAATGTCAAAAACAGATGAAAAGCTACTCTTAATAATTCTGGCAATGGTAAGGACAGCAAGTTGGCAGAACCATTACCGTGCTGGGAAAATTGCTTGGCAGCATTTCTTCTGACTTTATTTTCTGAGTTCAAATGCTACTGGAGTTGACTTTGCCTTTCATCCTCCTGGGGTTGATAAAATAAGTACCAGTTGAGCATTGGTCTTGATGTAATCAACTTGTACCCTCCCCCCACAATTGCCAGTCTTTGGCCAAAATCTGAAATCAATAATTATAACAATGGCTGCAAGAATTTTAAAAAGAAAAAAACATTTGGGAGAATACGAAGAACAATGGAAAATTAAACAATAACAATTAACAACAAAATTGATGTCAAAAGTCACCAACAAAGTGGAAGAGTATCACCTAAGGGAAACCAAGGAACCCCAATGATCCTGGATCATCCTGACTGCCAAGGGCACCTCAGGAAGGTACCTCTCTCCCGCCTACAGGAACAAGCTCATAACTGCATAACCCCAGTGCAGAACTGGTACTTATTTAATCGACCCTGAAAGGATGAAAGGCAAAGCCGACCTCAGCGGAATTTGAACCCAGAATGTAGAGGCAGAAGAAATGCTGCTAAGCATTTCACCTGGTGTGCTAATGATTCTGCCAGCTGATGGGTTACTCTGTACTTTTGCAGAGTACAGACTTATTTCTTATGTAAGAAATAATGTTGGAAGTGATTTTGAAGTTTTGAGCAACTCAGCCATTGTCAGACAATGTATGTGTGTCTGTTGTTGCTGTCATTTAACATCTGTTTTCCCTGCTGTGTGTGGGGGCGCACGCATACATGCACGTGTGTGTGTGTGTGTGTACGGAAAATCAGAGAGAGAGAGAGGGAGAGAGAGGAAGATAGAGAATAGCAAAATCTACAGCGAAGAAAAAAACAAAACATAAAATTATGTTTGGTAACAATTTGAATAATCATTTTTTTTTTTTGAAAGATTTTGAACCAATTGCCAAATAAGGAGAATAATTAAACTAGTTTTCAAAAGGAATAATAATAGAAATTTATTTAAACCAAAGGAAACAGGATCAGAGCTAAAATTAAACTGGTGATTGAAATAGCAAGAATGTGGAACATGGAGGCAGGAATAGTTACAATGGTAGGAAGACTAAGAGATGTGAATTGGGGTGGAGAGAGAAAAGAAATAAAATACAAGAATGATACAGGAAACGTGCGTGTGTGTGTGTGTGTGTGTGTGTGTGTGTGTGTGTGTGTGTGTGTGTGTGTGTGTGTTATATATATGAATAGAGTCAAAATAAATCATATTCTAGTATATTTCTAATTCTTATTTCACCAACTGAGTATCTCCTGCTGCTGGAATGGTTGGAAAATGGTAAAGCCAGAGGCTAGGAAAGATTTGAAATTAGAATAGTAAGACTTTGAAGCAGGACAAAAGAGAAGAAAAAAAATGTTTGGTGCCATTCACTCAAAGAGAATTTATAGAAAGAAGGAATATCATAATCTTGTTCAAGACAGAAATAAAATGGTAAGTGTGAATGACAGCAAATATCACATGTGGAAACTAGTGGTGGTGGTGTGTGTGTGTACACGTACACACACACACACATACACTATTATGCAAAACAAGATAACCGAAAATAAGTGTGGTAGGGGGTATGATATGACATAAGGTTAGGAAGAATATTTTTTGAAAACTGTGCAAAGTTATTTATAGAGATCATTATTATCATCATCCACATCAGTTTTTTTTTCCATCTGCTTTTTCCACATAGCCCTGAGTTGGACAATTTTCATTTCAGCTGTATATTAGAAATGGATGTTCTTTGTCGTTTGAAGAGGGTTTTTTTTTTTTGTTCTGGTAATCTACCATTTCCCCTAAGAAAGTTGTCACAGAAGAATTTCAGCCACCAGCTCCTCCCTGTTACATAAGTAGTGACCAATAAATCTCAGCTTGTACTTTCATATTGTCATTTTGGTATATGAAATGTTTTGGTGTATACCTACATATGATTTATAAAAAAAAAACATGAGGATTAAATAGGGGCTATTTTAAGTTTCATGTTTGGATCATAGAAAAGTTGGATGAGCTGCTATAGTATACTGTGTACTCATAAACCAAGCTTGTTCCATTATTGTATGATCCAAGGAGGAAACTTGTAATAGTTTACATTTAAATTGTATTTTTGAAATAATATTTATCTCTTACGAGATGGATTTTTTTTTGTTCACTCTACAAATAACAGAACAGTCCACAATAAATATATATTTCTAATTATAAAGATAGACATAGTGTGGAAAGTGGTGTAGAGTGATGACAAGGTGAGGAAGAGAGAGAGAAGAGTGACAGGCAGCAAAAGGTCACCAGTGTGTGTGAATGAGAGAGAGGGGGGGATAACAACAACAAAACAAAAAAAAACAGCAAGAAAAAGCAGGTACTTGAGTGAATTGAAGCAAGAACAGCTTGCATGGTTGATTGGGCAAGATTGAAAGGATTCCATTACAACAGCAAACACTCAAGAGAGATGAAGCTGGAAGAATATCATAATAGACAGTTGGCCATTGTGGTTTCACAGAGAGAGAGAGAAAGAGAGAAGGAAAGAGTAGAGAGAGAGAGAAGAGATGAGAAAAAGAGGAGAGAGAGAGAGCGAGATAAAGACAGAGAAAGGGTTGGAGAGCAAGAGAGAATAGAGATGAGATTTTCCAGAGCAGGGGAGAGAGAGAGACAAAGACAGAGAAAGGGTTGGAGAGCGAGAGAAAATAGAGACGAGAGAGAGAGAGAGAGAGAGAGAGTAGAGAAGAGATGAGAAAAAGAGGAGAGAAAGAGAGTGAGACAAAGACAGAGAAAGGGTTGGAGAGCAAGAGAGGATAGAGACGAGAGATTTTCCAGAGCAGGGGAGAGAGAGAGAGAGAGCAGGGGAGAGAGAGAGAGAAAAGAGATGATTATTTTATGAGAAAAGCAGGTGGCTTTGGTCAGGAGGCAAGTTTCAGCCATGTTGGTAACATGTGGTAATAATGGTTTATGGATTTTATGTTTGTTTGGATGCTCTTGTCGGTAACTGTTATTGGTTTCTGTAGCCCTGGGTCATAGGTCATATCTAATGGAGCAGACCAAACCAAATAAATGGTAACTATTGCTGGTGTTGTAGTTATTCATTCTCCACCCCATCCACCCCAAGCCAGCCCTGATCCAATACCTGGGAGTGTGGTTATCTCTATAAACCACTCGTGTAGTCATTTATTGCATTATGTATTATTGCTAATGTGTGCGTATGTTAGAGAGTCTCATACATTACCAGATGTTACTAAGATGTCACTATTTGCTAATGTTGTTGTCATTGGTGGTGGTAATGCTAGTATGGTAGTTTAGCCCCAGGCAAACCATGACTGAACAAACCTATGATCAAAAAAGCAGTCCTGCTAAGACCACCTCACAACATTAAGCATGCTATGCTAACACTAGCTTAACTCTTGTCTCTCAGATAGACAGCAACTCTAAATAACCCAGCACGAGATTACCCAATGAGTTCTTCCTTGTTTAACCCTTTTGATACCAACCCGGCCGAAACCGCCTCTGGCTCTGTAGTACAAATGTTTTATTTTCTTAAGTTTTGAATTAAAATCTTCCACCAAACCTTAGTCACAATTTATGTTACTGACACTAGCTGAATGATAACTAAGTTATTTTACTAAATTCTTTGTCATATTTAAAATAATTGAAAAAAACACAGCATCTCAAAATAAATACAGTAATGAAAGGGTTAATGTGTTGGCAATTTTGATACGGGAAGATTCAGCTGCTATTTCTAGCAGACTGAGTAATCATGCAGAAGCTACCTCATTATCTCAATTTACTATTGTATTAATCGTTATCATTGTTTTTACATCCAGTTTTTCCAGCTACAGGACATTGTTTATGCAGGACATGAACAAAAGTCACGGCTACCCCAGAAAAGACAAGTGGAGATACAAGTGTGTGCACACATACAAACACACATGCACATTGTGTGTGTGTCTGTGTGTGTGGAATCATCATCTTGGTTGCCATTTTGCATCTATTTTCCTTGCTAATGATGATAATGTTTCATCAGTCATTGTCATCAATAACCAAAGATATCAGATGGGAGAAGAAGAAGGTGGCTCATAGTGCATCTGGTTGTGGCTGATCAGGCTGATGCATGCTCTGAAGGGGTTCTGCTGCAGGTCAAGCACTGGTGGTCTGCTGGGAATCAAGGCAAGGACTTGGCTCTGGACTTGCACAGTTCACGTTTTCTTTGTGCTCCTACGATCCTATTCTGTTAGTAGGAGGTGGCACCTCTGTTGGTGCAGCTATGCCAGGCAGGGTGTTCCTGTGCCTGCATTTCCCAGATACCAGGGTTGATCTGAAAACACTTCAGTGAGGCTCTGGGTGTATCTTTGAAGCACATTTTCTGCTCACCTTGCCATCTGCCACTGGTTTGAAATGGTCATTGCTGCTCTCCCAGATGGGTCAGAGATCACATATTCCTCAAAAGACTGACTTTTGGTTTGTTTTCTATGACTGGATGCCTTTCCTGGTGCCAACCATTTCATAGAATGTGCTACATTTTACTGCTGCACCTAAACTAAAAGATGATGAGTTTCCTCAATTATATCTCTTAAGATGGTGAGAGAGCTTGGGTGATAAAGATAAGAGTGAGAAGGGAAGAATGTTGGGAAGCGGGGCTAGGTAGATCCCATGGAAACAATGTACAGTGGATCAAAGAGATCCTTAATTACATCAACAGCATAATACAGTAAGTGTGAAAAGAGCAGACAGTGGTCAAGGGATGAGTAATTAAGGTAAAGGAAAAAGAGAGATGGGTGACAATAGCATGGCTGATTGACAGGTGAGTGTTAAGAGGGACAAGAGAGGTGAGTGATAGGTGTTTTAGAGGGATGAGATAAGATAAAGGAAGCCAAAAATGTAGCCTTGACAGTATGTATAAACACATACCTACACACATATACACATACTCATGTGTGTATGTGTGTGCATACATGTTCATACAGACATATACCTCAAGGTATATGCCTATGAATAAACATATACACACACATATATATAAAGACACACACATACAAATATAGACTTCCATATAGTTTATGTGTATCAAGTTTCACCTAGAAGGCATTGAGATTGAAATCAAGAGGCTAAAGGAGAAAACACTTTCTCAAGATGCCACAGAATGGGATCAAACCCAAAACCACCGGGATGCGAAGCAGATTTCTTCACCTCACAGCAATATCTGCAACCGTATTTTATGTGTAATGCAGTTGTTATATAAAATGTGCATACACCATATTTGTAACTGGGGAAACAAAACAAAAAAAAAGAATCTTGTAAATATAACAGCAACAATAACAACAATAACAATTAATTGTTCCCAATGTAATCTGTGTTTCAGTTAAAAGCAATACAATGCTGCTGCTGCTACTGCTACTACAAACCATAATTTATCATGTGGCCATGAGATTCACCAATGTACATGTTGACTGATGAATGTGGTTTGTTGAGAAGAAAGGAAGAGAAACCCTTTGATGTCGGCAGAAACAATAACAGCCCAACAAATTCCTTTGACCTCATCCCTTTGAGTCCTGTTCATTAATTATGGTTTCATTATCTCCATCTAGTTATATCACCTAGGTAACAGAACCTATTTTCTACAACCAATGGAACAGTCCATGGTTTTCTTCAGTTTATTCATTTGTTTTTATTATACTGTATTTTGTGAAGAACAGCATCGCTGGTTATATTACTTCCAAGGGGCCACTCACTTGTGCACTGTATTTATGATGCTAAGATTGATAAATGAGCTTTTGTGTAACATAGTCAGAATTAATATAAAACTGGGTATGTTAATTCGAAAACACTAGTTTATTGTGAAAAAATGACAATGTATTTACATATTTCATAATATATACTAATGATACATATTAAAGAAAGATATACATATATCATTAATCAGAAAGATATACATATATTATTAATCAGACAAGATTTTATAGTTTCAAATTTCAGCTGATATAGGAACGGAAAACAGCCAAAAGAAATGTTTGTATTTGATTGTTGAATGTTGAAAATCATTTTCCCAAATGCAAAATCTATGCAACAAGGGTCTTCCTATCTCTCCTGTTCCACACAAAGAATGCTACAAATACCTAGGCAAGGATGAAAACATACACCATATGAAGGTACTGTGAATAAAGTGATGTGGACTCATGACTGCTACATCACATCAGTTTGTGTTGGTGACAGCAGAACTCTTGAAATCTTTTTAGCATTGAACTGCATGTTGTTTTCTTCAACCCACTTATAAACTGCATTTAGATCTTTCTGTAGTCTTCTTGTGTTCTCATGAAGCTTCTTCACTGCCAGTGATACTTTTGTATGTATCATCAGCATAGCTCACATGAGTAGCTGACTGTTTATGTTGAGAGCGTGTCTAAGAGATCCACCACAGACAAGAACTTAGAAACGATGTTTCCTCTAAAAGAGCATTGTTGGCTGCAACTGCCTGACTCCTTTGAAAAAGTCATGCAATCACCATTACTTTTCTAAATATCCAAGTCACATGGTGTGTGACATCATTCCATGCTAGACTTTATCAAAGGCCTTCACCATGTCAAGCTATAGCACATCCACATTTACATGATCAAACTATTATTTCAGTACCCAGTTGCGATGCTGTAGTAGCTGTGCGAGGATGGAAGCCATGCTACATGTCAGAGACCAGGCCGTTTATAGCCAGGAATATGATCAGCTTCCTTCTGACAATGCATTCCATGATTTTTCTGACGTGTGAAAGTCAGAGAAATAGGCTGTAATTATTGGCATCTGCTCTACCGCTTCTACGGATAGGTCAAATTTTGCCTTCTTTTAACATTTTGGGAAGTTTACCACATGCAAGAAAACTTTGAAAAAGTATCTTCAGTGGTTTTGTCAAAGTTTTCTCGCCTGTCTTAAGAAGAATCATTCAATAATCTTCTGCTACATATGTGAGAAGCAAAGGCAAGGTGACCAGAAACTATTTCAAATACAGGTTTTATATCAGAGGGCTTCTTCCTAAATGGTTCCAATAAATAAATATCAACAATCAATAGGGGGTTTGTTCTTGGAGTTTCTTTCCAAATGGTTTTCCTGGGTACCCATGGAATGACTAATCCCTCACCACACACTAAACTAATATTTATCTCCAACATAAACAACAAACATGCATATATATATATATATATATACACATTGCTTAAGTTAACCCTTTAGCATTCATATTACTCTGTCAAATGTAATGTGTATTTATTAACATTGTTTTAAATTAATCATGCATTATCTCACAACCTTGAAATATCAATGATGTGATTGTTTAAGTTATAGAATGGCATTGTAGGATAGGTGTGAAAGGCCAGATCTGGTTGGTTTGAACATAAAACAGACAGAATATTTTGACCAGGTAAGGCTAGTTTGAATGCTGCAAGGTTAGTGGACATTTCCTTCATCAGCTTCTCAACTAATGAAGGTACCACCCAAATATATTGCCCTGATTCCCACAATTACTCCCTACCTCCAGTAGTACTAAGTATTATTAAATGAAACTGCCAGAGAATGTTTTCTGGAAGGTAGAAGAAGCCAAATTTTTAAATCGACTCCCACCATCTGCCTGTTACTTCTACACTTCCTTAACATCCAGGAATCTTTAGAAGAAATATCTCTACCAACACCACCACAAAATACTCATGCACAAAAAAAGGTTGGAAAGAAAAGAAAGCCCCAAGAAAGCTTGCTATTCTAATTACCAATCTTTCTTTTACAAATAAATTCATCTTACATCCATCTGTCGCCTACGATTAGGAAATTTAATTTTTACAAAAAGAAGAAAAAAGACATGAAAAATTTTGAAGAAATGAAAATCTCTACAAATGGATTTAAAAATATAAAATGTTAAATAGGAAATGTTTTATTTAAGAATTTTACATTTGATGTTGATCAGTTAAGAATATATAGTGGTGGTGGTGGTGATGGGTGGGTGCATGTCAGTATATACCTGTGTGGGGTGGGTGTGTGGGTGTGGGTGGGTGCATGTCAGTATATACCTGTGTGGGGTGGGTGTGTGGGTGTGGGTGGGTGCATGTCAGTATATACCTGTGTGGGGTGGGTGTGTGGGTGTGGGTGGGTGCATGTCAGTATATACCTGTGTGGGGTGGGTGTGTGGGTGTGGGTGGGTGCATGCAGTATATACCTGTGTGGGGTGGGGGTGTGGGTGTGGTGGGTGGGTGCATGTCAGTATATACTGTGTGGGGTGGGTGTGGTGGGTGCATGTCAGTATATACCTGTGTGGGGTGGGGGTGTGGGTGTGTGCATGTCAGTATATACCTGTGTGGGGTGGGTGTGGGTGGGTGCATGTCAGTATATACCTGTGTGGGGTGGGGGTGTGGGTGGGTGGGTGCATGTAAATATCCAGAGCGAAGAATGAGTCAATGACTGTTAATATGTTATGTTTGTGTGTTTTTTTAGAGTGTTCATGTGTGTGTGTGTGTAAGAGAATGTAACTGGGCAGGATTATCTGTGCTTGTGATCATGTGAATATCTTTGAGAGAGAGAGAGAGAAAAAGAGAGATCAGAGGAGAAATAAATAGAGAAAAGAAAAACAAAAATTAAAGATGAGGAAAAAAAATGTTAAAAAAACATCTATAAAGAATCTATGAAAAGAATTCAATGGATGTTGAAAGTTGAAACATGTATTAAAATAGAATGGAGATATCTCCCTGTCTTACTCCTCCCATACACAAAAAGCAAAAACTAACAAAAACACAGATTAAATCAAATGGACAAATAATGGACCCTAAAAGTAAAAAGAAAAACAATCATTGCTTCAACTGGAATTTTTATATGAAATTATTGATTATTATGTTAAAATGTTGTCAAAGTACTCTGTGAAGTACTGGGTACAATATGATTTTATACAACAATTTTTATCCCTTACTTTAAGGAGGAAAGGCTGCATTCAGAGACCTTTTCAGAGATCCTGAGAGTGAGAGAGGGAAGAAAGTTATCATCCTCAGTATGGAGTTATGGCCTAAACGTTTGCGAAGGGTACATAATGGCCAGGTGCTGGTGTTAAACCAAGCAATGAAACAAAAAGATTTGGAGGAGTTTAGTAAAATAATTTTCCATTATCAAACTGGAGTTTGGAATATAATTTGACAAAAAGTGGCTTAAACTTAACAATAAGCATTAAAATAGACAGTGAGAAGGCTGTTTGGCCTCAATAAATCTTCTCCCATTCATGTTACCACAAAAAGAAACATAAAATCTTTATCAATGAGGATCAATAACTTCAGATATTTTTCTCTTTCCTCCATTTTTGCTTGTTTACTCAGCTTAGTTAGACTTCTCCAACTTCCACTTAAAATCTAGATTAAAACTTAAGACTGCACCAACACTAATCAGCAACGTATCTAAATGCCTCATTTGGTGAAAATGTTTAACGAATGCCAAATGAGTAAATGAACCCCACCCTAAAAAAAAAAGTATTTGAGAAAAGAAAAAAAGAAAAGCAGCTATAAACCCAAAAAAAAAAAATTTGTAAAGACAGAAGGAAAGAAATGTCACTAAAACTTCTGAACTGCCATTCCCTCTAAGAAAATTCCAAACATTACTGGTTTCAAGAATTCCTATTTTGCTCCTTCTACATACATGAAAACAAAACAACTAATAATAATAATAATTGTTTCTTTATTGGCCACAAGGGCCGAACACAAAACAAATAGGGACAATACAAAACTGGGGACACAAGGGGTTTAACACAAAAATCAAGTAAATAATAAAATAAAAATTACAATTAAATGATAATAATGTTCATCCTTCGGGTTCGAAGATGACCACTGACATCATCTGGTGGAACTGCCGCTATGAGACCGGAGGTGGCTGGTGAGGCCAATCGGGCAAGGAAGCCCCTCCCACAGGTGGGGCAGAAGTGGTTAGGGGCCATGCTACTGGTGCAGGCGGCTTTGGCTTTCTGCATCTGGCGTTTCTGCTCTGCTGACCGAATCCGTCCCTCCTCGGCTGTCCCTGCTCCTGTGGTGATTGTGCTGCGCCAGGATGAGCGGTCGGCAATTAAATGATAGAATTACGTTGATTACATCAACCCCAGTGCGTAACTGGTACTTATTTAATCGATTCCGAAAGGATGAAAGGCAAAGTCGACCTCAGCAGAATTTGAACTCAGAATATAAAAACAGACAAAAGGCCACTAACCATTTTGTCTGGTTAGTGCCAACTTAGCTTGCTATCTAATGATTCTTTCTACTACAGACACAAGGTGTGAAAATCTCTTTTTTATTTGATGGGGGAGGAGAGGGTGCTAATTGATGTCATCAACCCCACTGTTCAACGGGTACTTATTTTAACTTCTAAAGGATGAAAGACAAAACCAACCTCAACAGGATTTGAACTAAGAACGTAATGAGTCAGAAGAAATACCACTAAGCGTTTTCTTTGGTGTGCTATTGATTCTACTAGTTGGCCACCAACAATGGATGAAGATTCCAAATTTTGACACAAGGTCAGCAATTTTGGCACAAGGAGGTAAGTTGATAACATCAAACCTAGTGCATGACTGGTACTTATTTTATCAACCCAGAAAAGATGAAAGGCAAAGTTGACCTTGGTGGTGGACTTTGGATTCAGAATGTAATGTTGGAAGAGATGCTGCAAAGCATTTCATCCAACAGACCACATTTAATAATAATGATGATGATGATGTTGATTTTAAATTTAGGCATAAGGCCAGCAGTTCCAGCAGAGGGGGGGGGTATTAGTTGATATCATCAAACCCAGGAGTTGACTTTTATTTTATTGACTCTGGTGTGAGGAAATGACAAAAGACAAAATTGATCTCAGAAGATAAAAAGCCAAAACAAATACCAAATGATATTTGTTTTTTCTTTCTTTTCACACCAACAATTCTGTTAATCTACAACATAGCAATAATAATAATAATTGTTTCTATCATGGGCACAATACCTCAAATTTGGGGGAGAGCGGTTAGTTGCTTCCATCAACCCCACTATTTGACTGGTATTTGATCTTATCAACTCTGGAATGTTGAAAGATGGAGCTGACCCCTAGTAAAATTTCAGCTTGAAATGTAAAATGGACATAAACGAAATGCTAAGAGGGAAATATATGTTGTTCAAATTTACAGAAAACAAAAGATGAAGACAGGTGTAGGAACAAGAAACAAGCGTATTAGTTTAACACTCTGGAAGAATCAAAAAGTCTTTTATGTTTCAATTCTGGAGATTCTGAAGATTCTACTCGAGTAGATGCAAGCGCTAATATGATTTATAAAAATATGTGACATATTAATAAATATCTGTAAATATAAAACCATCCAGATTTCTGAGTACCTCATTTCTTCTAATATATAATACCTATACATCACCTCCAAACATTCTAATATATACATATATATATACACATACATATACACACACACATACACACACACACATATATACACATATATATTCATACACATACACACACACACACACATACATATACATATATCAAAATGAACGCACATAAATACACACACAGACAAGTATATGGTTGTAACTTTATATGCACACACCAGTAATATAATCAGGTTCATTGAAAAGTTTGAAGCATATGTTTATTAAATGAGAGTGACCAATAGATATAGATACACACACACACACGCACGCACACACGCACACGCGTGCACACATACACACACACACACACGTGCACACACTTATTCTAAGCCATTGTACTAGTTTATGTGATTATTCAGATCACATATACGGATAATCAGTAGCACAGACTGCAACACCAATTCTCACTTAGTACGTGATATTTCCTTCAAGTCTGCCCTTGTGATTAGTGATGACTAACAGTCAGTGGACTGACTGTTCAGTTTATTAGTGTTTGTACAAGTAAAAGTCCTGGCAGTTGACGATAAAGAAATCAATAAAGACCAACCACGTGAAGAATCGGTTTATTGGAAAGGGGAGGGGGGAGGAGACACGAAATAGTTTTTACAATGACCATTGTTAAGTATCACAACATATGTGTATGCATACATAAACACGCATGTGTGTGTGTGTATGTGTGTGTGTGAGTGTGTGTGTATGAGTGTGTGTGTGTGTGTGTGTGTGTGTGTGTGGTATTTGATACATGATACGAAAAACTTATAGCTCTCGATACAGATGTGGTATAATATATTTGTATGCAATGAGCAACATGGATAAATGTACCTTGGGACTTGTCCTGGGTTTCACAGTCTCACAATTCTTTTCGAAGACAAGTGGAGACAGAAGGCCTGAAGGAGTGAGATGTGAGTCTACAAAACCCAAGGTATGTTTATTTGTGCTGCTTAATAAATATACACACAAACAGGTACACACACACACACTAGTCTATATACTAAGCTAAATTTTTTTTATTATTATATTACCAAATATGCACGAGCATACTTACATGTATACTCACACAAGTGTGTGTGTGTGTGTGTGTGTAAAGACATTCTCCATTGTTTTTCAACCAGTGTTGGATTTTTGTGTTTCTGTAACTTAACTGTTCAATAAACAATAAGTTTCAGGTTTATGCGTGCTGGAGTCTATTTCATCAATTAAATCCCTCAAAGAGGTACCACAGTATGGCTGCAGTCCAATGACTGGAACACAGAAAGGTCAATTTTGCCGTTATTCCCTTCAGGGTTGATGAATCAAGTATCTGTGAGGTTAAGGAATTCGTTTTGCAACTATAGGACTTTAGGTTTGATTCCATAAGCTCAGCCAACTGAGGCTTCGTGAATGAAATTTGGTAGTTGGAAAGGAGGCATTCCTATTTTTGAACATTTACAACGGCAAAAATGTATGGAGACATTCGACCATGAGATTGCCTGTACAACATGGATGGAACAAGTAGCACATAAACCACTTTACCAATGTTTGGATCTTTCACTGGTATACATACAAAGATATACATACGTATATACACCTGTATAATATCTTTCTGCACAGTTTCCATCTACCAAATTTCTTACATGAGAGATTGATACACTCAACGCTTATAAAAAGACACAAATAGACTTGCCTAAGGTGCTCCACAACAGAATATCTGGAACCATGGGTTTGCAAAATGAACTGCTTAACCACAAAGCAATACTTGCATCCCTGGCTTATGGATATAAAGAAGGAAGTTGAAGAAAATTAAATATTTTAATGAATTACAATAATTGTAGGTGTTCAGTGGAACAAACTAGTATTCTCTTGAACACTTTGGCTACAGCAAGGACACAGGAATCTGCTGGCACTACACTGATAGAACGCATTGTCCTACTGACCACACTGAATCAATCATGCAACTCCTATTGATTTCAACAAATCAATAGTCTGGTTGTGAGATCGATGAACCTACCAACTTATTGCATTATAGCCTATGTGGCTGTGTATTCCACAGATACCTGTATCTTTAATGTACTCTTCAGGCTGAGTCAGTGTAGCAAGAGTCAGCATGATAATGTGTGTGGCAAGCCTGGTTCTTCAGAATTACGGATAGAGTCCTCCACAACATCTCTGTCTACATTTTCTGTCCACTCACAGGGTTTGTGTTAGCCATTCTGAGAGTAAAGCAAGCGCTTATTTTCCTGCTGTTGTTGCTTTGTTTGTTTGTTTGTTTGTTGAACAAAGCGGTCTTTGTCCTAGAAGTCCAAAACATGGTCCTTTGCTATTCGTAAGACCCGCAGAATAGAAAGCAGGTCAACCCCCGACACCGAGAGCATCGACGGATGGATGAATGCACATCCAGGCTCAGCGGTTGCGTAGGAAGTCGGGGACAAGAAACAGGAAGAAAGAGTGAGAGAAAGTTGGGGCGAAAGAGTACAACATGGGTCGCCACCACTCCCTGCTGGAGCCTCATGGAGCTTTAGGTGTTTTCACTCAATAAACACACACAACACCCGATCTGGGAATTGAAACTGTGATCCTCTGACCGTGAGTCTGCTGCCCTAACCACTGGGCCATTGCGCCTCTACTGCTGTTGTTGCTCAACAAAATGACTGCCCTGTCAAGTAAACATATGATCAAAGACATTCCAAACCCAAGACCATCCTGTGTTATATTCAGGCTCTATTCAAGAGTGTTATTTGAGAAAAACTTGACTGCTATGACAAGAGGGTCGGACAATGACAAAGGTTTTTCTGTTGATTCTTTGAGTGGTTAAAAGAAGGCCATCAAAGCCCTAAAATCACAAAAAGATTTCTCATACAAAACTCATGAGCAAAAACTGATGGAAGAATTAAAATAGAAACAAAATGAGGGAAAACCAGTTACTGGTCAAGAATAACTAAAATTGTATTTGTTATATTCTGGTTTTTGTCTTTTCAATCAGTCATCTTTGTGACACAAATATATATTGATTTATTGATTAAAAAAAAATCATTCTTGATCATGAATGGAAGGATATATTAATAAATTATCAGCAACATCAAAAACCATTACAATTATGTCCTAGTTTCCACACTACCACCACCACCACCACCCCAACCACTGCCACCTCACCACCAAAATCATTAATACCATTCAATCCTCCTCCTCCTCCATCTGAAAGATGTATAAAACTGCTTGTTTGCCCTCATCCCATCTCTCTCTCTCCCCTATTGGTCACTTTTTACATCATTTTAGCTTGACCTACTTCTAAAAAGCTCACCATTTCCTCATCACCACCCCTGTTATATTTATTCACACACACACACACACACACACACACACATGTATGTATACACAAGCACTCATGCACACAATGACACCACTCAATAAAGTTGCCCCGTAACATGTATTGAACATTTTCATGCTTTCCTACCTAAAAGACAACTGTATGCATACGTCTGCACACACAGAGACACGCATATGCACACAAATATATTATGAATGTTTATTGTATGTTTACATATGCTGGGCCAAAATTGCTAATGCATTCTGGGTAAAAAGTGACATCATAGCACAAAGTATCCAGAGTAAGGAAGGCTCAAAGGAAAATTGTCGAATCAAGCTTGAAACAGTTGAGACACAATCGAATCCTGAAGCACAGGTGGAACCTTTTTGTCAAGCAGGTAGACTCAGGCAAAAATATGTCACATGCTCAACCCAGAGTCACAATGCAACAAGCTGTCACCATCACCATCCAAACTATTGTTAATATTAGTTTTAGCAATTAGGCAGTGAGCTGGCAGAATCGTTAGCAGACCAGGCAGAATGCACAGCGGCATTTCATCCATCATCGCATTCTGAGTTCAAATACCACCGAGGTCAACTTTGCCTTTCATTCTTTAGAGGTCAATAAAATAAATACCAATTGAACACCGGGATTGATCTAATTGACTTACCCCTTCCCCTGAGATTGCTGGCCTTGTGCCAAAATTTAAAACCAATATTAATTTTAGCAACAAGATGGCAAGCTGGAAGAATCATTAGGCAAAATCATTAGCTTAGCAGCATTGCATCCATCTTTATGTTCTGAGTTCAAATTCCGCCAAGGTCAACTTTGCCTTTCATCCTTTATAAGTTGATAAAATAAGTACCAGCTGAACACAGGGACTGATCTAATTAACTTACTCCCTCCCTGCAAATTACTGATCTTGTGCTAAAATTTGAAACCAATATTAGTTTTACAATGGAAAAATTTCTATTGCAAGAGCTAATATTAACAATATGGTATTTATAGCAAATTTGCATTTAATCCTTTGAGGTCAATAAAAGAAGTACTTATTCAGATGACACAACAAAGGTTTTCAATACTTGTGGGCAACTGCCAGGGGAGGGAGACACCGTCCTTTACCCTCATCTCCATTATTGTTATGCCTCTCGTTAGTCAAGACTGGAGCCAATACAATCATCTGTTTTCCCAACTATCAATCTTACCATGCTTATCCAGCTACTCACCCAGCATGCTATCATCTATAATATGAATTACATTTGTACGTAAAATGTGTGTATTAATCATCATCATTGTTCGACCGTGGTCGAGACAATGGAATCTACTATGTTACGCCAGACTTCACAGTCCATCATAGCATCACAGACAGAAAATGCATTCAGACCCAAAAGCAACGATGATGCTGATGATGATAACTACAAAAACGATTACAATAACAACATACACAACAGATTCCTTCACCGTTCTCCTTCAACTAAATTTCCCTCTCAAGAATATTGGTTTATTCTTTCGGCAATCATCATCATCATTGTTCGACCATGGTCGAGACAATGGAATTTACTATGTTACGGCAGACTTCACGGTCCATCATGGCATTATGGAGGTCCTGTTGCTGGATACCTGTATCCCTGGAGATTACATCAGGGTAGGAGAGTGTGCACCCTCTGGTATCGCTAGCAGATGGCTTCCAGAGGAGAAGAGTAGAAATTACCTCATTTTCAGCTCTACAATAATGTCCAGCAAACTGGACTCTTCTACCTTTCACTAGAGATGACACAGGTGGTACAGGTGGTATTAATGAGTGTGTATGTTTTTTTTTAACACATGTGTATTTAAGTTTGTGTGAGTACTAGTGTGTGTATGCATGTTAGTGCATGTGTCTATGCATGTGAGTGTGTGTGTATATGTTCAAGTTGCAGATTTCTTCTAAATAATCACCACTTCGTTAAAAACAGACGATCTTTTCTGTTGCTATCTCAGATTTTGAAATTTGTTTCAAACATGGGCACAAAGCTTCATATTTGGGAAGGAATGGTAGTCAATACCATTGACCCCAGTACATGACTGGTATTTTGTTTCGGTGCCCAAAAGGATGAAAGGTAAAGTTGACCTTGGCAGGGTTTCAATTCAGAAAGTAAAGAATCAGAATAAATACAGAAAGTATTTTGTCAGCGCCTCTAAGGAATTTGCCAACCTGCCACCCTTTAACAATAATAAAACATTATTGCTATAACACACACACACACACACACGCACAATTCTTTCTCCAAAATATATTATTTCCACCACTCAGAAGTATTTTCAATTGTTCGAATGTGTTGTTGTTGTTGTTTAATTCCAAGTCAACCATGACTAAATAAAAAAGCATTTTTGTTCAAAAATATTTAAGCCATGACCAATGCCTTTCCTTCCTCTTTTTAGAATAGGGTACTTTCCAAGATATTAGCGCATGGTTTGAGAGAGACATACCTGCTATTCCTAGCATGTCAGATGACCACATAGAAGTTCTCTTGTAGAAAGGAGGCAACAGAGACAGAGAGAAAGGGGCAGAAAGTCAGAAGCAGACAACGTTGAGAGAGATGGAAGAAAGTTTTTAAGACTTAAACAGCAGCTCTGTGGAATGATGCGATTTCTGAAAAGATTAACCCAGACTTCCTGGTTTATATATGGATATAGATGTAGACAGATTTAAAGATATTCAGCAGAATGGATTTTTTTTTTTTTTTTTGCTGGTATTTAAAGGAAGCAAGCAAGGAAAAAGATTCTTCTAATATACACCTCTTCCTCTAACCCCTTTTTACTCTCTCTCTCTCTCTCTCTCTCTCTCTCTCTCTCTCTCTCTCCTGCTAACAGAAACTCAGCCAAAATTAAGATTAAAAAAACTCACTGATATGTGAGAAATTTGTTTAGTTTTCAGAGAAGGAAAGGATATTAGATTGAATTGAGAAGCAACCAGGCTATTGCCCTTATATGTAAAGAAGAAAACCCATCATTCCAGCCAGGATGGGGGCAGAATACAAAATGGAAAGGAAAAATATAAAAATACAGTTAAGTAAAAATCATCTCCAAAGATTTGGAGTCCTTGTAAAACATTTTTTGCTCATTAAAAAGCCCAGTTCTTCTGCTTTACTTTGTGGGGGGTGGGGGTGGGGGTTCAAATGTACAGAACATGAAAGACAGAGATTGGTGAGAGAACAACATATATTTGTTTTTACTTTTACTTGTTTCAGTCATCAGACTGCGACCATGCTGGGGCAGGACCTTGAAGAAGTTTTAGTCAAATCAATCGACCCCAGGACTTGATTTTGTTAAGCCTAGTACTCAGTCTATTGGTCTTTTTTTTGCCACACTGCTAAGTTACGGGGACAGAAATACACCAACACCAGTTGTCAAGTGGTGGGGTGGGGGGATCAGACACAGACACACACGTATACAACAGGGTTCTTTCAGTTTCCGTCTACCAAATTCACTCCCAAGGCTTTTTTGTTGGCCCAAGGCTATAAGCCTTGACTTTTCTACAGGTTCTGGCTGTGTGGTAAGAAGCTTGCTTTCCAACCACATGGTACTGGGTTCAGTCCCACTGTGTGGCACCTTGAGCAAGGCTATAGTAGAAGACACTTGCCCAGGTGCCACACAGTGGGACTGAACCAGTACCATGTGGTTGGAAAGCAAGCTTCTTTCTTACCACATAGCCAGAACCTGTAGGAAAGTCGTTCGCTGTATTTTGTCATGGAGAAAATTTCTCACTGTTGACAAACAGGTGTAAATGCAGTGTGGATCCACACCTGTCTGTCTACAGCAGGAAATTTTCTCTGTGACAAAATACAGTGAACAGCTTTCTTGTGTGTTCAGATATGCCTCATGTATTTAAACTGGTAACAAGTTTGTACTTATACACATCACTACTTAGCCCTGTCACCCTCTGTGTGTGTGTGTGTATATATATATATATTATATACATATATATATATATATATATATATACATATATATATATATTATATATATATATATATATATATTATATATATATATATACCACACATATATATATATTATATATATATATATACACACACATATATATATATACATACATATACACATATACATACATACATATATATACATACATACATATACATACTTACATACATATACATACTTACATACATATACATACATATACATACTTACATACATACACATACATACATACATACACACACACATACCTATGAGCACACTGTTTATCCAATCACTCACTACATATAATAAAAGAGTATATTGGTTGTTAATGTTGTTGTTGTTTAACCTTCGGTCAACACTGACCACACAACTCTATGATCAGAGGAATTCCAGCAGTAACCGTCCTGGTTTTAGGGGTGCCTAGGATCAAGTTATCTAATATGGTGTCTATTCATAAGAAAGCAGGGCAGTGAAATGAGAGAGATTTGGTTGATATTTCTAGCAGGTTGAGCAACCACAGAGAGGGTTTCCTCATTGTCCCTTGTATGTACAGGACTAACATAAGGGCCAGTTATGTACAAGACTAACATAGAGAGGGTTTCCTCATTGTCCCTTGTTTGTACAGGGGTGATCTCTGAAAGAGATAAAGACTAACATAAGGGCCAGTTATGACACATCATTGTTTAAAAAAAAAACTCATAAACCCACCCCACCAAAAAAGAAATCTGCTTTTGTGAAATTATATTTTTCCCAGATGATTCATACCCTGAGCCAACCATCAGTAGCTGACCAGTTCTGAAGCGCCCCCTCCAACACATCAGATTCCACTTCAACTCCCACCCCCACACCAACATCCCACAAACACTAATGACTTCCACAGCAACTGTAGCCAAAAGCTGGGGCTAGTCACTCTGATTTATGCTTCACCACTTAACACCATAATAATCACTACACTCAGAAGACAACAAGGAAGTCTACAGTCAATCCCCGACTGCCTAGAAATAGCAGTGACATTTTCCTCAAATGAAGCCCTAACTTCTCTTACCCTTTAGTATTCAGATTTTTCTGTCAAATGTAAAACTTATTTAAATATTCACATTGTTTTGAATTAATTAGACTTTATTTTGTAGTTTTGTGAGTTCAATAATGTGATTATTGCATTTTTAGAATGACATTATAGGGTAGGTGTAAGAGATCAAATCTGGATGGTTTGAACATCATCATCATCATCGTTTAATGTCCGCTTTCCATGCTAGCATGGGTTGGACGGTTCGACTGGGGTCTGGAAAGCCAGGAGGCTGCACCAGGCTCCAGTCTTATCTGGCAGTGTTTCTACAGCTGGATGCCCTTCCTAACGCCAACCACTCCGTGAGTGTAGTGGGTGCTTTTTACATGCCACCAGCACAGGTGCCAACAGCCACGATTGGTTGGTGCTTTTTACGTGCCACCAGCACAGGTGCCAACAGCCACAATCGGTTGGTGCTTTTTACGTGCCACCGATTAAATACAAATTATTTCACATTTTCTCAAACTCTCTAAATTCTTATGACATCAACAAAGTGTTTATCTAACACTCTTCTGATGCTGGCTTTCCATTAATACCATTAATATAAAATATAAAAATGCATTAAAACAGATGCAATACCTTAACAGAACTAAATGAATGAAATTCAGAGAATAAGATAAGATGTGTTACAATAAACTCTGACATTTTGAGCAGTGACCTTCTTTAAAGAAAATATTGGAAAAAATTCACTGGAAGCCATGATGTAAGAGCATTTGTTTACATAAGTACCTCAGAGAAGAGGATTACTGTCCTACGATGTTTGAATATCTCCACAAATGCTAGAACTGTGGAGTTAATGCTCAAACTGGCACGAAACAGTGGGAAGCCTAGCTTGAATGGTTGTAACAGAGTTAACCCTTTAGCATTCAGATTATTCTGTCAAATGTAAAGCTTATGTATTCACACCATGTAAAATTAATCTTGCATCATTTCATGGCTTTGAGATTTCAATGATGTGATTGTTTAGTTTTAAAATGACACAATAGGGTAGCTATGAATGACCAGATCTGACTAGTTTGAACATAAAACGGGTAGAATATTTTGGCCAGATATGGCCGGTTTAAACACTAGAGGGTTAAAGAGTTAAAGAAACCTAAGGACCACATAATGGTATTTAAACAGGGCAACATATTAGGCTGGACACACAAAGACATACACATGCATATGTTACATAGACACACATTACATATCTAAATATACATAACTACACACACATACACACAAATGTATACATACATACATTTAGGTGGGAAATTGGCAGAGTCATAAGGGCATCAAATGAAACGTTATAGATTCTGAGTTCAAATCCACTGTGGTGCATTTATTAACATTTAATGGGTTTCAAGTGGGATGGTAATTAGGTTTTTATGAAAAGGTGATCTGGAAAATTTTTTATTGATTAAGTTTTATATATATATACATATATATATATATATATATATATATATACACACACACACACGCACGCACACACACACACACACACATATATATATATATAGTCATAATTTGTACATCTGTTTTTTCTTACAGAGTCTCACCATTTGCCGTGATCACTCATTTGTCTCCTTCAAAGATTCAACATGTTGCAGTCAACTTCCCTCATGTTTGCCTATCTTCTTGGTACTCCTATCCCGCATTTGCCCACCACCCTCAACTCACTTGGCATGTCATCAACCAAACTGTCATCTTTTTACACATAAGAACTCTGTACCTGTGTAATGCACACCACACCTGATCCCTATATATATATATATATATTCTGGAGGTGTGTTGGATTGTTGGTATGACTGTTATTGTATGTGCGGAATGATTTCATAAGACATTCATTTGATATATATATAAATATATATGCACACACTTATATTCATACACACAGACCCACCCACACATGCACATATAAACTGACATAATATATATTTGCTTGTATGTATATATGTGCATGTGTATATAATCATAATACATACATATATACACACACTTACACTTACTACACACAATACATACATACACAGGCGAACACACACACACATGTGTGTATGTGTGTGAGTGTGTATGTAAGTATAATCATTCTCCTTCTCGTAATAACAGATCTAGTGGAAAGCAATCTGGCTCCTTGTCCTGCTTGAGTGCAAAACCATGACTGCTTAAAAAGGTCCAAGGTAATATGAGAAATACTGAGAGAAAACACCATCTGTCTTGTGTCTGTGGAAGCGAAGCAAGGTGTGACAAAAACAGTGCAACAGGTAATCAGTCAACAAACAGGTTATTGCCTCAGTTCTCTCTTTACCAATACAATCAACAAAATGTCTTAGAAATAGACAGAAAAAAAAGAATGAAAATAAATCAAGTAATGGATGTATGTTGTCGTGGAAGCTATATATCTTCATCTTTTATCTTTTGCTTCTTTCACTCATTAGTCATGCTGGGGCACCACATTGAAGAAGGTTAGTCAAACAAATCAACCCCAGAATAAGCCTGGTACTTACTCTATCAGTCTCTTTTGCTGAGCCACTGAGTTACGAGGACAAAGACACCAACACCAGTTGTCAAGCGATGGGTGGGGACAAACACTTTTGACACTGAATGTAAACTGCTCAAAGCAGTTCTTAATTAGAGTTACTTCTCTCCTAAAGATATCAGGCAACCACATCTGACTCCTACATTTTATCTACGGCTAGAAGCCTTTCCTAATACCAACCACTTTACAGAGTGTGCTGGGTGTCTTTCGTCATGGCACCAACACGAGAGGGGGTTGTCACACCTTCAACAAAACACCCTATGATCTCAGGACTCATTTGCCAATCAGTTTATGAATTGTACTTTTATTGTGGCACCAGGCTACTGAGGTTGCTTTGCGGCCTGCAAGACACCTGTGTTCCTCACCATTGTATATTGTCTCTGAGACAATCTGACCAAATGTGTGAGTAGGGAAGAAGGTGACAACAGAAGATGGACCAGGATAGGAGGGGGAAAAGAGGTGAGATATGGTGGAAGAGATAAGAGTGGGAGGAGAGAAAAAAGTAAGAATAAGGGAGACAGAGTGACTGTACTTCTAAGTAGTAGTTATGAAGGCTTTATATGACATCTGATATGTTGATAAACTCTAAGAATTTAAGATAGATAAATGTGAATCCCTTGAATCAAGATAGAAAAACAGAACAGTTTGCATCAGTTTTTGACAAGCATTATTTCGGCATTTATGCCATCACTTTGACATGGTTAACTGGATTTGATAAGGTCAAATTGGAAGATGAAAAAAGAAACTTATTCACAAGGGAAGAAATCAAGTTGTGGGATTACCAATGAGTAAACAAAGCACTTATGTGCAAAATCTTTCCATTAATTGGTTGCTGTTCACTAAGTTCAAGTCTACACATGAAAACGTTGGTATATGTTATGCTGCCATGCATGAAATAACAGCTGATAAGATAAATTTTATAGCAACTTCAAAAGGCAGTTGGAAACAGCAAAGTGTGATCTGCAGGTGTATATAGGAGATTTCAATACCAAACTGGGAAACTAATGAGGTGCTTTTGTCTGGGTCTATAGGTAAACAAGGAATGGTAAAAATGAATGAAAATAAATTACACTTTGTTCAGTTTTGGAATGGCAAATAAACTAATAGATTGTGTATTTTGAGAGTCAAAATCTACCCAATATATACCTGGATCTTTCCAGATAGAAAACACTGAAATCAAATGATCAAAATTAAAACATAGGACCTCAATGAAAGATGTAAAGGAAAAACGAAATGCATAATTAGCAGTGATCATTAACTCACAATATTTAGATTAAAAATTAAGCTAAAACAGATGACAACAAAAATGTTGACTCTAAAGTTTGATATGGAGAAAATAAAAACAAACAAAAATGTAAAAGAAGAATTTGTGTTTAATTTGTTATTCTACAGACAGTGATGGATGAAGAGGAAAGGGGGAAGATGAACATCAGATGTGGAATGATATTTTCAAGAGACTTTGAGAAGCAGCAAAAGTAACACTTGAAACTAATAGGAAAATATGGATTACAAATGAAACACGAAGCATGATAGAGAAATTGTAGAGAGCGAAACTCAAATGTGAAACTGTAATTATGATGAAAGATTATCTATTTTAAGAGCTGAATATGTAAGCATTAAAAGCAAAGTAAGAAGACTCACCAAAGCACGATAAGAGGAAGTACTTAAATCATATTGCAGATAAGACTGATGCTCAAATGAATGGTGGAAAAGTGATGGGATGGGGGGAGATCAGATTAGCTTATCAATCAATTAAGGAAATTAGAAGAAGCAGAAAAGCAAAGAGCTCCTAATTGGAAATACACAGGGTGACCTGTTAACAAAAGATTTTTTTTTTTGATGAATAGATGAAAGAAACACTTTGAAGAAGTATTAAACAGACCGATTCTACAAAATAAAGAAAATACACATCCAGTTGAACAGGATCTGAACCCTGAAATGGATGGATGGATGGTGGTGGTGGTGGTGGAGAATCAGTCACAAATGCTATAGAGTAGTTATTAAAGCACTGAATGTAGATGGAATCATCTCCAAAATGGTAAAAGCTAAGAGGAACCATAACAACAATTGTGTTTAATTGAATTTAGAGAACAGGTGGAATTCCCACAGTATAAAAAAATTATAATTGAAATGCCTAAGAAGAAGGACTTACATGACTATGAGGGGAACAGAAATTCCATAGAGCCAGTTTTGGTCAAGAAACTGTTCAGGTGGGTAATTTTAAGCAGAATTGAACCTAGTGTTGACAAGATTCTGAGGGAAGAGCAAGCAAATTTCAGAAATGGAAGAATGTGTGACAAATAAATCTTTACAATAAAGCATATTATACAACTAGCAAATGAAATGAAGGTGCCATTAAGCCAGTGTCTTGATGATTTCCAGAGGGCTTTCAAGAATATATTGACATTGTTTCAAGTAAGCATGAAGATATATTATGTCATGGTGGTTGGAACTTACAGTAAAAGTTTTATGGTCAAGTCTGGAAGTATTTAAAGAGAAATGCTGCCTCCATTACATTTTGTATTAGTGAATGCGTTTTGTAGGGAAGAGTTTGTGGACTACAATGGACAAATAATTCTATTTTGGCACCAGGCCAACAATTGTAGGGGGGGAGGGATGGAGAAATCAATTACATTGACCCCAGAACTTGACCTCAGCAGCAGTTGAACTCAGAACATAAAGAGCTGGAACAAACACAGCTAAGCACTTATCCGACGCTCTAATGATTCTGCCAGCTCACTGCCAGTGGACAAATAAGATACAAACTTATTTAGATGATGGTGACAATCTGGTGATGATTAGCAGAACATAAAGAAATGCAACACATGTTGGATAGTTTAACATTCTCCATGCTGTTGTCCTACATGAGTTTTCATGCATTTTGTCGCCTTGAGAAGGGTGCTTGAAATAAACATTACTACATTTATTTCAGGTGCTTGAGGCCGTAAACAGGCTCCTTTCGATTCAGAACGAGGCTAAACCTCAATTATTTTAATGTCATTTTCATTGTTAATTAACCATAAAGTAATCAAGCATTGAAATTGATCAGAGTTTTTTTGGATTTTTTTTTTTACTGAACAAACATGGCAGCTCCTACATTTGAAGCTTTTTCTGGAAGAAATCTTGTTTGATTCTAGCTTAGATGACAATTTTGAAGGATTTGCTCAGGCAGATATTGATGAGAAAATTATTCAAGGTGATGACAAGGATGTAGACTGTGCTTACAGTGATATTGAGAACGACATACCAAGTGGATGCTGTCATCCATGACTGGTTAATTAAAGGAAAGAACTGGCCCCAAAGAGGTACATTTCTGAGGGGCAGCTCTTTCACCTATTCTTTAATGCATTACATTAAAACATTATTCATCCATTCCTTTATTAGTATACAAAAAAAAAAAAACCAAGCCTGTATGCAAAATGCAACAAAAGTTATAAGAATTTAAAAACAGGAGGTGTTCATGCTTTTGTTCTCTCAAAAATAATGCAGTGGCAGACGGAACTATTCCAGTGGAAAATCGGTGAGCTAAAGGTTGGTAAGAGAAGGGATCAAGCTTGGTCTGGTTATTGATTATTAAAAGAAAGAAATAATACAAATTGTCATTCATTTCCTTGTAGTAGAGAAAAAATAATAAAAACCACTGGTCACTTCATGTACATGTAATAGCACTTTTGTTGCTACACCACCTCATCCCAGGTTTTCCTGGGTCTACCTCTTCCACAGGTTCTCTCAACTGCTAGAGTGTGGCACTTTTTCACACAGCTGTCCTCATTCATTCACAACACATGACCATACCAGTGCAGTCGTCTCTCTTGCACACCACATCTGATGTTTCTTAAATCCAACTTTTCTCTCAGGGCGCTTACACTCTGTTGTGTATGCACACTGACATTACACATCCAGTGGAGCATACTGGCTTCGTTCCTTGCAAGCTTATGCATGTCCTCAGCAGTCATGGCCCATGTTTCATTGCCATGTAGCATGGCTGTTCACACACGTGTCATACAGTCTACCTTTTACTCTGAGCGAGAAGCCTTTTGTCACCATCAGAGGCAGGAGCTCACTGAACTTTGCCCAGGCTATTCTTATTCTAGCAGCTACACTTTCAGAGCATCCACCTCTTATGTGTCCATAGCTTACACTGGGTACATCTTATGAAGATATATATACATGTGTATATATATACATATATATATACATACATATGTTCACCCCTTCCTATTTGGTAACTAGTGTTGATTTTACATCCCTATAACTTAGCAGACTGGCAAACAGAGACCATCAGAATAAGTATCAGATTTTAAAATATCTGTTTGAATAAGTCCTTCACAATAGCAATCCCATACATCTACAGTCCAAAGACTGTAACACATCAAAGAATGTATCTTTAGCTTTTACCGTTTCAGTCATTGAACTGCAGCCTTGAAGGGTTTCACTTGAACAGATTGTCCCCAGCACTTATCCTATTGGTGTCCTTTGCTGAGCCACTAAGTTACATGAACACAAAACAAGTCAACACCAGTTGTCAAGCAGCAGGAGAACAAACAGGAACACAAAGACACACACATATATACAATGGGCTTCCACACAGTTTCCATCAACCAAATTCCCTTACAAGACATTGGCTGACCTGAGATTATAGAAGAAAACACCTGCCCAAGGTGCTACACAGTGAGGTTGAACCCAAACCCACATCCACTGCAAAGTGAGCTTCTTAACCCCGCAGCCATACCAGCAACAGATATTGATAAGCTGTGCCAGCATGGAAAGAAAAAAGACAGAAAACGATTATGATGATGATAATTACGATGACATAATTAAGCAAAAGCTGAATGACTCACATTTATTTATGTATCATTTATATTATTAAATATTGGCATTTTGCACATCTGTATTTCCTTGCTGGCAACTTATGCCTTGTTTCTTTCTCCAAGTTTGGATGTTTACATGAATTGTTTCAGCAAATTTCTCTATTCTATTTTCCACTACAACCAAACATTCTACCAGCCCCATTCTTCTTCGCCACTAAATCTTATTCCTAATTCTATTTTCTCCCCTACTTAGTATTCATCCATTAAAACCCATTCAACCATGAAGATACAAAACTTGTGAGTCTTATTAAGAGTTGCTCTATTTTGATACCTGCACCACATTGAGGCCCACAAACTGCAAGTTGCACCTTTGTTTTAACTCTGCAAACCAATGCCTCTGGCACAATTTGATCTCATGGCCCTCAACATATGGAAACAAATATCTGAAACACTCAAGCACGATTAAACCAAGATAAGAATTACTCTCAACATTCTCTGGCAAAAGTTCAAAAGCTGGATGAAAAACAGAACAAACATTTATCATTTTTAGGTGATTCCAGTATTTATGCATTATTCTTTTTTTTTTTCTTTAACTTGTTTCAGTCATTAGACTGAGGCCATGCTGGGGCACCACCTTGGAGAATTTTTCAGTTCAGCAAATCACTCCCAGGACTTACTTTTTTTGTTAAAACCTGACACTTATTCTATTGTGGCTTCTAGTATAGCCTCAGGCTGGTCAAAGCCTCGTGAGTGGACTTGGTAGATGGAAACTGAAAGAAGCCTGTTGTGTGTGTGGGGGGGTGTTTGTCTCCCACCACTGCTTGACAACTAGTGTTGGTTTGTTTATGTCCTCATAACTTAGTGGTTTGGCAAAAAGAAACTGATAGGATAAATACCAAGCTTAAAAAAAGAAATAAGTACTGGGGTCGATTAATTTGACTAAAAGTTCTTCAAGGCGGTGTCCCAGCATGGCCACAGTCAAATTACTGGAACAGATAAAAGATATATATACATATGTATCGTGTGTGTGTGTGTGTGAGGTGGAGTTTCTTTGTCATGACATTGTCCATTGTGTGATTGTTTGTAAGAGAGTGTCACCGTCATACAAGCAATGTCCTTTATTTCCAATCTTCTGTGCAAACAACATCTCGTAACGGGGAAATATTACCTTATTTAGAAATAGGCAAGTGTTAGCAACAGAAAGGGCATCCAGCCATAGAAAATCTGTCTCACTAAATTCTATCTGACCCGTGAATGCATGGAAAAGTGGGCGTTAAGATGATGAGGTTTTTCATTAAGTTCCTGGATACTTTTGTCACAAGGAATGCAAAAACGCTCACAGCATCGATTTTGATGCATAATGTTTGAAGAATTGATGGAAAAAAAAAAATAAGTACCAACTATATACAGGTAAATTTACTAGGTTTAACTGAAATTAACTGTTTGCCATCTTCCTACTTCCATCTAAACAGGGGAAAGAATGAATAAGCGGTGCCATGCAGAGAGAAAGGGGGGGACTGAAAGACAGAGGGGGGAGAGAGAGGGAGAGATCAATATCAGGTTTACACTAATATAGCAATGAAATCTGACCATATTTTCACTGCAAAGAAAAATGGTTCTATTTATTATGGGAGACTCATACATGCAAACCCACACACATACACACACACACACACAGAGTACTGTGTTTATTTACAATATCATCAAGTACAAATCTCTGGAGGCTAGTAAGATGGGAAAAGGAGTGGGTAGATGTACAAGTAAAAGCAGGGGTGTAAAGAAGAAGAACAGATGTGAGGAAGCTGAAGGTGGCAGGAAGAAGAGCAAATGATTCTAATGAAATTTTTTTTTTAAAAAAGTATTGCTAAAAGCTAACGAGTTGGTTTTTTTTGGGGGGGGGGGGAATTCATGCCATCATCGTCACCACTTCCCTCCCCAACACCTCCCCTTTTATTACTTCACCCCGTATCATCACTACCAACTCCTCCCCAACATCATCTCTACCACTTCTATTTACATCATCACTAACATCACCACCACCTCTTCCTCCAGTAGCAACATAATACTTTAAAAAGAAGAATATGAAATCATAATTATACAACATGTTACAATATGAAGGCATCGTTACCATTATGTGGACAATGGATCCATAGAAATGGCACCACAAGCAATGGGCAGATGGAGTCACCTAGAAGTAATTTAGCACTTTGGTATTTAAACCGACCATATCAAGCCCAGGTATTCTACCTGTTTTAGGTTCAAAGTGAACTAGATTCAGCCTCTCACATCTCTCCTACATTTGTCATTCAAGAAATATACAATCACAGTATCAAAATCCTGAAGCCACAAGACAGTATGGAATTAATTCAAAACAAAATGATTAAATAAGCATTACATTTGACAGAATAATTTGAATGCTAAAGGGTTAAATTCTGATTTCAACTCAGAATTTAAGGAGAAAGAGTGACAGTTTTTCAATCTATAGAACATGGACCAAAATAACAATTATTCCTCTTGCTCCCTCCTGCTACATGAAAAAGCTGCAAAGCTGGGCCTATGTTAGAATTTATTATCATAATTAAGTATCAGTATAATTATCTTCAGAACCACTCACAAGGCTGACAGAATTGTTAGCATGTAAACCAAAACGCTTAGTGTCATTTCTTCTAACTTTATGTTCTGAGTTCAAATTTCACCAAGATCAACTTTGCTTCCATCTTTTCAGTGTTGGAAAGATAAGTACCAGCTGAGCACTGGGGGTTGCTGTAATTGACTATCTCCCACTCATAAAATTCCAAGCCTTGTGCCTGTTTTAGAAAGAATCATTATCTCCGTTACCATCGTTAAAATCATCTTCATCCGCACCCTAACAGACTACTATTGTGATCAACTGATTTTGGAGTTTAAAACATTAAGGAAATAAATTTTTTAAAGGTGATGAGGGAAAATTTATGATTTACTACACTCACGGAGTGGTTGGCATTAGGAAGGGCATCCAGCTGTAGAAACATTGCCAGATAAGACCGGAGCCTGGTGCAGCCTTCTGGCTTCCCAGATCCCCGGTCGAACCGTCCAACCCATGCTAGCATGGAGAACGGACGTTAAACGATGATGATGATGATGAAGCGGTCAGGACTTGGAAGCTACCTTTGAGCAGGTTGTTGTCTGGTCACAGATCAGCTTTGATTCAGCAAGACACCTTATGATCTCTGAACATTTCATCTCAGACATAATGTACCTGGGACTACATTACCCAATGTGTTGTTCCTTAAGAAGGTCATGTCGACCATGTAGAGCAATGGTTCTCAACCAGGGTCTATGTGACCCCTGGGGATCCATATAAGAAGTGGGGTGGGGAACACACAAGCAACATAGCACCTTGGGGATCCACTGTAGTGTTTCAAGGATCTGTGAAAAAAATTTGCTTTAGATGTGTTTATTGCAAGAAACGGTTAAGTTTCTTAGTAAATGTTTTTATATAATTCAACCTAAATAAATTAATGTGTAAAAAACAAAACAAGAATTTTGAAACTAATTTTTGAACATTGAATGGTTACGGGGATCCACCAGAGTAAAATAGTAATCCAAGAGGTCCATAGATAAAAAAAATTGTTGGGAACCAATGATGTAGACGCTCCATTAAGGACCCATGGGTTGTTGCTTAGACAGTCCTGATTCAGCAGTTATATGATTAAATAAGTTTCAACCATGATCATTCTGTCTTTTATTTAGACATCGTGTATCTAAGACAACATTAGCCAATGTATTCTCCCTTTTTTAAGATGGTATTATGTGATTTGGATGAGAATTGACTAATAAATGATCACTCCTTTGCTGATTTGTTGTGTGCAAGATCTAATGATTGGGTAGAAAAACTAACCCTTTAACTGCAAACAAAAACACTTTCTGTAGTCACATGACCAATACAAAAAAGAACAAGACCTTGTGCTGGCTTTAAAAAAATGGACCCTATGTCCGGAAAACAGATTATCCACAATAAAGGTTAGATAGCTGCAGAAAGAACATTTAATTTTACAACCCACATAGAAATGTTGGATAGATTATATTTGCATATCCAAAGCATTGGACATACAAAGAATCTATCAAGCCCAATCCTTCCACATCAATTTGCTTTATTCCAGCATGTCTCTGATACACAAATCTAAACAGCTTTTGATCTCATAACGACACCTTCAGTGAAACAGACATTTATTTATTTTACATTGCAGTTGATGACCAATACATCATTGATTACTGGTTCCACATAAAGTAAACAATGATTTGGTTCATTGCTTATGGTGAGTGGGACAAGGGAGCATCAATAACTCAGTGCAAAACAAATATTGCAAAGAACTTCATTTGTAGAATAGTGGCACTTCAGTTTACATCAGTAAATCACACACAACTGGCTTCCACAGTTTCATTCAAACAAATTTCACTCACAAGGCATGTGGCATGTTGTACGAGTAAACCTACCCACCACAACAGAATTGAGATCCTAAAACCAAAGTGTCATGTAAAATGCACTGGAGCTGGTGCCACGTAAAAAGCCTCCAGTACACTCTGTAAAGTGGTGGGCATTAGGAAGGGTATCCAGCTGAAGAAACCATGCCACAACAGACAATGGAACCTGGTGCAGCCCATGGCCTTACCAGTCCATGTCAAGCTGTCCAACCCATGCCAGCATGGAAAACGGACAATAAATGTTGATGTTGATGATGATGATGATGAAGGCATTAGTCAACTCAAGTAAATGGTTAAAAAAAGAAACACTTGCCCAAGGAAATGCACAGTAAATCAAATCTATTTTTTTCTTTCTTTTTCTGATTTTTATATCTAAATATGGGAAACTGTGATTGAGTTGGGGGTGGGATAACATATCTATATTTAAAATCAAATTTAACGTCAATATTTTAAATTTAACTACCTGTCTCTCTACCCATCTACCTATATATCATCAGCTATTGTTGTTACCAGGAGGAACAGACATATATTGTGAATTTATTCTTGTAAAATAATACAGTCATTCTTTAACACCTCTGTCAAAATTCTTCCAGTAAAGTTGTCAGCATATTTGGTGAGAAGGTTTCCATCTGTGCAAGATAGAGACTAGAACTGAGAAACAAAAGCTCTTTCATATTTAGTATGGAATATAAAAAGAAATAAACGAAAAAAACAAAACAGTGAAACACATTAAGAAAGAGTAGAAAGCAACTCCCAAAGATACGAAGAAACAGAGGTCAATAACCAGGTCATAAGATTCACACATACATATACACAGAGGCATGAACAAGAAATAAAGTCTGAGACTATTTCAAACTTTCCTTCTTCTCTACAGCACTCCCACATTATGAAGAATTGCGTTCTTGAAAATCTTGTTGCAATGTAGGATTCCATCATGCAAAACCTATTTTCCCATGGATTTCCATGTTGTTTTGGAGGCAATAAAAATGGAAGTTAATAGAAAAACGAGTTTTGCTTGATGGAATTTCAAGTTAAGGCAAACTTTATGGGAATACAGTATTTCCATTGTGCATATGAGCGGGGGTGGAAAGCCTATAAATAGTCGTATCTTAAAATGTGTGTGGTCTAAGTTGTAGTGTGTGTGTGTCTACTTTGTAGTATGCATGTGTGTGTGTGTGTTTCCAAAGTCTTTAGTGATTTTATAAGTAGTATCTCCATGGATAATGAACGATACTTAATCATGGATAAAGTCACCATAAAGGGCTGAAATTAGTCAAGCTGTTCCCTTTTTTTTACCCACAAAGATATTCACAAACAAGGAATTTTACATCTGTCCAGTATGCAGTGTTGGCTAAAAAAATGTAGATATATATCAGCACAAGCATGACTTAGAAGTTTAGAAGCTTTCTTCTTCCTCATGTGGTCCCAGGTTCAATCCCTTTGTGTGGCACCTTGGGCAAGTGTCTTCCATTACATCCTGGTGCATAAATTTGGTAGAGAGACACTGAAGGAAGCTCATCATGTGTGTGTGTGTGTGTGTGTGTGTATGTATGAGTATGTGTTTATGTCTGTGTCACTTTACCCTGACATCATATGATTGGTATAAGTCAGTGGTTTTCAACCCTTTTCTGCCTATGGACCCCTTTGATGCCTATTTTACTCTACTGGACCGCCATGGCAATTCAATGTGTGTAAAATATCCTATTGTATTTTTATAATTAAATATTATTAGCAACTGTATGAAAAAAAATGTGAAAATATTTTGTGTATTGGAGAACTATAAGCAATTAATGGCACATGAATTTTAACAATAAATTCTTATTTGGACCCTGATTGAGAACCACTGGTGTAAATGAATGTCATTCGTTTCTAATATTCTGTGAGAATGTGTCTGGCCATGAGGAAATATTACTTCACCTGGAAACAGGTGAGGCCTGGTGCCAAGAGGAGCACCCAGACAAAGAAACATCTGTCTTAATATAAGCTCCATCCAACCCAAGCAAGGAACAGTGAATGTTAAAACGATGATGATGATGGTGGTGGTGATGGTTCTGTATTCCATACAGCATTACAACAAAATAGTCATATCCTCATGTACTATTATTATGTAATCAGAAAAATAATTATAATTTACTCCCACAACCCCATAATTACACTGAGCTACTTCCAAACTATTTCTTTCCATCCTCCAACTATTCTTGATTTAACAGGTCGTGATAAGAAAAAATATATCAATTAAAAAAAGCAGGGGCCATGGACAATTGCACACATATCTTCCACACTAATTAATTTCTTTGAAATTCCTTGTGACTAAAAAATACATAAATAAATATAATGAATATTTTTTTAAGGCTATTTTCTTCAATTTAAAATTTACTGACTGACTATCTTGATAAAGACTCTTAATTCTTTGTCAGTTGCTTTTTTGTGTTAAGTTGTGAAATGAAATTTTTGAAAAAAATTATTATTTCCAAGTCTAAACAAATTTTGGCTGCAAACACAAACACACACACACACATACACACACACAAACACACACAAACACACACACACACACACACATACAACAGAACTAATTATTGTTAGGTGTGAAGAGGAAAGAATTCAAGATTATTCTTTGAAAATGAAGATGTAAAATAAATTTTAAAAGCTAAACACCCAATAAAAACACAACGGTTTTAGTATTTGTTTTCTTTTTTCTTAGTAATTAGGCAGTTTGTAAATAGTAATAAAAACATTTTGTACTTTAGTGTGTACGCGTGTGTGTGTGTATGTGAGCATTTCTGTGTGCAGGAATGTTGCTGTGGGTGTCTGTGCAACTGTGTGTATGCATTATTTTGTCTGTGTGTGTGAATGTGTTACTCTATGCTGTGACTGTTATACTCCGTGTTAATCTGTGCATGAGTTTCTGTATTAGCATATATATATGCATATATGCATGTGTGTATGTGTTCATGTCTGTCAGTGTGCATGTGTGTGTGTGTGCCAAATCTCCCCCAAATGATACCCTAATATCACATTGTGGTCCTAGATACAAAATGTCTGAGCTATGAAGCTACAACTGGAATATCTTTAATCACAGGTGTTCTGATTGTGATTTAGGGCTGAACTGGGACTGCACAACTTTTTCAGTAATACACTCAAACTAAGCTAAACTACTTTCAATATAAGGTCCCTTAGCCCTATGTTTTAAATCCTAAATCGATAAATTAAGTACCAGTTGCATACTGGGGTCGATCAAATCAACTGGCCCCCCCTCCCCAAAATTTTGAGCCTCGTGCCTAGATTAGAAAAGAATATAGTTGTAAATATATTATAGTTGTATAAGCAATGTGTTCGTGGATGGCTTATGGGTAGGGTGTAGTGCTGAAGAAAAGGAGCAATACTATGCATTATACAGCCCCTACCTGTTTTCTATCTTCAATCACATTGTTTACACAGACATATTTGTATACAAAACATTGCAACTTCCAGTGTTGGCTCTAATTTCCATAGAAAATCTGTGGAGATGATTTTAAAAAATAAGCGTCATAAACTCTGTACAATCGAATTGCAAAGCTGTTTAGAAATGTTCCGAAATAATGCTTTTAATTAATACTTTTAATTAATGTTTTTAATTAATGTTTCTAAAAACAATGAGTGTGGGTGTTCGTCTTGCATGCATCTGTGCAGACGCATATATGTAGACATATGCACACCCATAGATACATATATACACAGAATTACATATTCATGTGCACATATATACACATACATGTCTATGTTTACACATGCTTATGTACATAAACTCACTTATCGACATGCACACACATTAAAACATATATCAATAAAACCTTTTAATTAATCATCTCAAAAACCAAAACTCTTTTCCTCTGAATCAGAACAAAATTCAAAAGAAAACTAGGATTGGTTTATCAGTTGATGATCAGAAATGAGCAACTCGGAGTACTGGAAATTGGAGTCTTTCAGTCATGAAGTATTATTGAAGAATACTCTACATTTGTATTGAGTTCTGTAATTTATTGCTTCTGATGAATCAACAGAGATGTAAACTACTTTGTAGTATAGTAAACTCCCATTTGTAACACTACTTCAAAGGTAAAAGCATATATTGGTTTCAAAGGTCATCAATTTAGCAACAGTGGGGGTGGGGTAGTTGATTACAGCAACCCCAGTGCTCCGCGAGCTGGCAGAAATGTTAGCATGCCAGGCAAAATGCATAGCCGTTACATTCTGGGTTCAAATTCCGCAGAGGTCGACTTTGCCTTTCACCCTTTCGAGGTCGATAAATTAAGTACCAGTTACGCACTGGGGTCAATATAATTGACTTGATCCGTTTGTCTGTCCTTGTTTGTCCCCTCTGTGTTTAGCCCCTTGTGGGTAGTAAAGAAATAGGTACTTAATGACCCTGAAAGAACAAAAGGCAAATTTGACCTCCGTGGGATTTGAACTCAGAACATAAAGACAAATGCTGCTAAGCATTTTGCCCAGCATCCAAGCAATTCTGTCAGTGCCGAAGTAAAAAGTCTATATTAAAAGCTTCCATCAATGTCTAATGTTAATTTATTTTCCAAACACCAGCTTAAATAATGACCAAATTCAGTCATTCCAAGCACCAGGCAAAAGGTCATGGCTTACGTCCCATCAGTAGTCTAGTTGCATTTTTGTTCTTCTCAAATTGATTATTATAATGTCAAGTAACATTTATATTAAAACATTAGCAGATAATTCATAAATAAGAGGAATTTTTACTCAGTGAAAATCTTGCATTGTCTTTCATGGAAGTAAATAATATGTCGGTAAAGAATTTACTTCCAATATGAATTCACAGACTGATAATATGAGACGGTGGCAGTGTAGGGTGGATTCGTATGAAAAGGGTTAATAAAAACAAAATCTGAAATCTGAAAACACCATATCAAGCAAAACAAGATGCTTATTGAAAAGAATACTTAATAGTTGGGGGAAATAGAAAGTTGAAAAGCAGAGGCAAAAGGGGAGGGGGCAGGAAGGAAGTAATGATGATGAAGATGTAAAAGAGGAAGAGTTACATGTGCACTTGAAACCCTGGTTTAGTTAAACAAAGTAAACAAACAAAAGACCTCTAAGAATAATATTATTTTAAATCGGTCATGCAACAGAGCTTACAAGAAGAAGGTAAGCTAGAGAGCAGAAGCTATTATATCTAAAATAATAATTAGTTGCTGAGGTTAATTATGCAGTAATGCAGTCTACATAACCATACTCCAAAGCAATGAGCACCAAAAATCTAATTAGAAATATATAGGTAGTGAGGAGAAAAAAAAAGTTAACTCAATGCCTTATATAATTAAAATCATTTTGGTACGTAATGAGATAACTAATTTATTGTTTTTCATTTGGATGGCATCAGTAGTTTTTAATATTCTAATGCTAATTTTTTACTCTTGTAAACATCTCCTCAGCGATCTACTCTTTCACTACTGCTTCAGCAAATACAGTGAAGTTTGTCTTACAAAAGAGAGGTGAACCTTAAGACTGAAATATGCCTGGAGTAACATTTCATGCTTAGTTACCAAATTTATTAAAATAATATTAATCATTGAGCTTCTTTTAACCCTTTAGCTTTTAAACCTGCCATTTCCAGTCCAAACATCCTACTTGTTTTATGTTCCCATTGGCCAGACCTGGTTTCTTCACATCTACCCAACAATGTTATTCTAAAAATAAACAATCACATCGTTTAAATCACAAAGCTATGAGATAAAGCATGATTAATTCAAACCAATGGGAATAAATAAGCATCACATTCAATAGAGAAAGCTGAATTCTGGATTAAATTGATCATCATCATCATCATCATCGTTTAATATCCGTTTTCCGTGCTAGCACGAGTTGGACAGTTCGACCGGGGTCTGAAAAGCCAGGAGGCTGCACCAGGCTCCAGTCTTGATCTGGCAGTGTTTCCACAGCTGGATGCCCTTCCTAACGTCGACCACTCCGTGAGTGTAGTGGGTGCTTTTTACGTGCCACCGGCACAGAAGCCAGACAAGGCGGCACTGGCATCGGCCACGTTCGGATGGTGCTTTTATGTGCCGCCGGCACAGGTATCATAACTACAATTTCCATTTGATATTTATTTTGATGTTGATATATATTAAAGTTTGCCATCAGAATTTCAAGTTAATTTATGTTCCAAACACCAGAATAATACTAGCAAAGTTACTTTAACTAAATTCTTCGATTATTTTCAAAATTAAGTGAATCAAAGGTAACGTATTTCAATAGAAATATGGTAACAAATGGGTTAATGTTGTCAGTTCCTCATGTATTTTTATTAGATCTTTAACACTTTAGCATTTAAAAAGGTCATATCTGGCCCAAATATTCTACCTATTTTACATTTAAACCAGCAAGATTCGGCCCCTTACACCTGCCCTACAATTTCATTCTAAAAACAAACAATCATATCACCGAAATCTCAAAGCTATGAGATAATGCATGATTAATGCAAAACAATATGAATAAACAAGCAATTACATTTGACACAATAATCTGAATGCTAAATGAGCTCATTACATCAAAAATATTCAATCTAGTTTCAATGCTGATAACTTGGGCAAGTGTCTTTTATAGTAGCTATAATAAAAGACACTTGCCCAAGGTGCCGCAGAGTGGGACTGAACCTGAAACCATGCTTTTGCAAAGCAAGCTTCTCAAACACAGGGTCATGTCTGCTACCCATGTGGAGGAAGAGAAATAATAAAATACGATGTCCGCCAGAAATAATACACTCCAGTCAAAAGCTAATTTTACGAATAACACTTTGGTTTAGAAAAAAAAAAGCAATTAAACTTTTCTTTCTTTCAACGACTTCTATCGAAATTCTTCATAGAAAATAAAACAAAAATACTCTCAACGTTAATAACCTGCTTATTATCATTTTTTGTTTTTTGTTGTTTTAGATTCCAGCACATAGAGTACTATTTTCTACCAACTTGTTTATTTTAAGGCAAGACTAGATATAAAAATAGACCATGTGAGAATTCTACAATACTTTATCTGCAACTGTATAACATTAATTCAGCCTCTTTTATATTCTGGTTTGTTTTTTTGTTTTGTTTTTTGTAGAAAATATGGAACACTTTACTTGCCACAATGTCCTAGTTCCTATACTTCATATCGCTTTTCTTTATCTTTTTTCCCTTTGTTCTACCAGTGAATGACCTAGCAAAACAGGGGTTGCTTAGAGTCCATAAACATTCTCTTTCATCAACAACAGTCTTTTTTATGTCTGATCAAAGAATACACCGGGTATAAAAAACACATTTCATGGTGACAATACTTGAGGAATTTTCTGAACACTTTCTGCTGTACAACTGGAATCCTCTTCCAAAATAATTCTAAAAACTCAAATAAAGCAGACTTTTGACCAAAACTATTCCAACCATGACCAATACAAAAGATAAACTGAAACAGCTGTCTATTCAATATTCATTTAAAAGTAAAGCTGTTCCCTACACACAAACACACACATTACATACACAAATGTGTGTGTGTGTGTGTGTGTGTGTGTGTGTGTGTGTGTGTATTTCGTCTGTCTTTACGTTCTGAGTTCAAATTCTGCCAAGGTCGAATTTGCCTTTCATCCTTTTGGGGTCGATTAAATAAGTACCAGTTACACACTGGGGTCGATATAATCGACTTAATCCGTTTGTCTGTCCTTGTTTGTCCCTTCTGTGTGTAGCCCCTTGTGGGTAGTAAAGAAATAGGCATATAAGACACTTTTTTTTCGCGAAAAGAAAGGGCTCAAAAAAATCACCTGGGGCCCTGTACGTGAAGTTGGGCCTTCTATAAGCTTTAATGCACTAAAAACTGTTGTCCTAGATATTTGTTACTGAAATCAGGTTCCATCTAATCTGCCCATGTGACTTAGTCATCAAACATGATATATAACAGTTATCTGTGTATTTAAGTACCAGTGCCATGCTAAAAGCACTGGTGATGGTGCCAAAGAAAAACCACCCAGGACACTTTGTTGAGTGGGTGGCATTAGGAAGGTCGTCCAGCCATAAAAAGCATGCCAGAATAGACAATGCAGCTTGGTGAGGCCCCTGGTCTTATCAGCTCCAGTCAAAACAGTTCAACCCATACCATTATGGAAAATGGGCAGTAAATGATGATGATGATATATTCTAGGGTGTATGTGTGTGTGTGTGTGTGTGTGTGTGTGTGTATGTGTGTTTAGCCATAGCATACCACAGGTACCAAATGTAGGGTACTTTGTGTTAACCTTTTCGTTACCAACCCAGCTGAAACCACCTCTGGCCCTGAGTACAAATGTTTTGGTTTCATAAGTTTTGAATTAAAATCTTCCACCAAACCTTAGTCACAATTTATGCTCCTGACACTAGCTTAATGATAACTAAGTTATTTTACTAAATTCTTTGTTATATTTAAATTTAATTGAAAGAAACACAGAGCATCTGTTAAACATTACAATTAGGTAAGCTTCATCCTTGTTCTAAAAAGTGAATGCCATATATCCAAATTGATATTGTGCTGTCTACAGATAGTGCAGAAAATGTGAACCAGACAGAAATAGCACATTCACACACACAAACATGTCACTAGGTAGGTGGGTGTATACATTTGATGTGTGCCATTAGGGCATATCTAAGCACTGTTCATTACAAATGCTCTTTAGAGACAGTATGCTAAGTAATATTTAGATAGTTATTTAATTTTATGTATGTTCCACTATTGAGTAAACACTACCTCATCCTCACTCTCATACACATCTGGTAGCTAAAGGATTTGACTAGGTGCAACGGAGGATGGGTTTGGCAATACTTTCTAAAAAGACAAATTAGTAAAACATACAGATGCAGACATGCATGCACAGATAAAGCTGCAGTCCAAAGATCAAAACAAGTGGAAGAAAAATAATAAAAGTGTCACCGATAATCGGTGGACGCACACAGCTGTCGAGTGGTACCCGCGTGAGCGGAAAAAGACCACCCGGAAGACCTCCACGACGGTGGAGTTATGATTTCAGGAGGACAATTGGGATCACGTGGATGAGAAAGGCGCGATCCAGAGAGGAGTGGACAGCGTGCTGTGACCAGCGGTGTCAAATGGACGCCTGACGGACTGGTCGGTCAAAGTGATCAAGGTGATATATATATAAATATGTTTATATACAGGGCTGCTTCCAGTGACCATGGGTTTCTGGAAAGTTACTTTCCAAAGTCCATAGGCCTGGGCAAGTGTTTCTGTGGAAGTCGAGAAGTTGCCCATGCATACAAGTCTCTCACCTCATGCTACTGTGGCACACAGCTACTTTTAAGATGACAAATCAAACTTGTCTCAAAGGAGCAGGTACACACCATAGAAAATCCAGAGTAACAGGCCATGTTTGTGTGTGTGTGCGTAAAAGTTTGACTTGAAAGCATTGAGTAATTTTTAGTCTTTAAATTTTTATATATAACTTAAAATAAAAACAAGCATACACACACACATGGATGTAAGCACGGCTGTGTGGTAAGAAATTTGCTACTCAGTCATATAGTTCCAGGATCAGTCCCACCGTGTGGCACCTTGGGTACATACCATTTACTATAGTCTTGGGCTGATCAAACCCTCAAGTGGATTTAGTAAAGGGGAAACTAAAAGAAGCTTGTCATGTGTGTGTGAGTATGTGTTTATCTGTGTGTCTTTGTATTTGTCCCTCACCATTGCTTTACAACCAGTGTTGGTTTGTTTATGCCCTAACAGAATAAGTACCAGGCTTTAAAAAATGTTTAGAAATAAGTACTGGGGTCAATTTGTTCAACCAAAACCCTTAACAACAGTGCCCCAGCATGGCTCCAGTCCAATGACTGAAACAAAAGATAGAAAAAAAAGATATGCTGAATATTTTCTACATCATCATCATTGTTCAGCCGTGGTTGAGACAATGGAATTTACTATGTTACGCCAGACTTCACGGTCTATCATGGCATTACAATGATTTTCTACTCACACACACACAAGAACAAGGAAGAAAAATGTACCATATATGTATCAGTGTTTAAGTGTTCATATGAACATACATACACATGCATATATATATATATATATATATATATATAAAATAAGCACACAGCTTTTCATGGATTGTTGGATCACCACCTAATATTTCATCATCTTTAAGTTGTGTGCCAAGTGTAAGTCAGATCAGAAGAGCCAATCCCCCCCCCTCCTTGGCTTATAATATAGTTAGAGGAAGAAGAGAAGCAGCAGCTGAAGGAGTGGTGGGGGGTGGCAGTCATTCAAAGAAATGGTATGAATGAACAAACGTGGAATCTGAGCATGTACTGCAGACTTTTCCATTGCAAAATCAAGATGCAATGAAAAGGTCAACGTATCGCAGTTTCATTGCACCGATGCCAAAATGGATAAATGGATTGAATGCAATGCTAATGGTGAAGGTCATGGTTGTAATGATGATGATGATGATGCCAGTGGTGGGGACAATGAAGATAATGAAGAAGACATGCCAACTTTGTAAGAAATGTGCTAGGATAAGTACAACATGGGGAAACTGACTGTGGACCCTTAAATTTGCTTCATGCACATCATGTGTGTGTATGTGTGTGTATATATATATATATATATACACACACACACACAGATAAATATATATATATATATATATACACACAATCATCATTATCATCATCATTCGTTTTCCATGCTGGAATGGGTTGGGTATATATGTGAGTGTATATATGTGTGTATATGTATATGTATCTGATGTGCGTGTGTGTGTAGAAAAGAAGTAAAGCTGTTAGTGAATACAAAAAAGAGCAACTGATGTTGCCAAGATATGAAGACAGACAAAAAAAATGCCATGAAAGTTATTCCTATAAACTCTTGCCTCAAAAAACAATGAATACCACCAAGTATCAGCAGTGATTCTAGTGGTTTGGTGGTGGTGGTGGCGTAAGCAATAAAATACAGAGAGAGCAAGACTCTATGGAAATCCCAAATTGCCTAAAATTTACCAAGTGATACATATATATATATATATATATATATGTATGTATATATCAGGGATGTTAACGCCTGGGTAGGTAAGGTAGGTACTGCCTACCCTGAATGCAATAGATCAATAGTAACATTTTCCTTTTATGGCAAAATATGCACCAAATTCAATGAAATTATGAAGGTTACACTGATTACTATGCATAAAATGCAAAATATTTTATTATTGAGAAATGTTACACAAATACCAATGCAAATAACAGGACATAACAACAGGTGTCTTTCGACTAAGGACGAATTAAATTAAGCTGGCGTGTGTGGAAGTGAAGCCTTATGGCAGGGACATGGGATTTGACAGGCAGCGGGAGGAATATAGATGTTGCACGGATGGTAGTCGAACCAAGAAAGAAAGGTCAGGATCGGGCAAACACTGGTCACGTGAACTCAGAACATAAAGACGGACAAACTGCTGCTAAGCATTTTGCCCAGCGTACTAACAATTCTGTCAGCTCACCACCTTAAGATCACATGTAATAATAAAAGCATGAAAGTTCAAACACATGATGCCATTGCTAACCGTGGCTCAACATTCCACTCTCAAAAGAGATCAACATTCATATCTTAGTGAAACTAGCATAAAACAGCTGTCGGTCCAGTTTCAAAGTTAAGCTGTAAAAATAACAGTGCAAGAGCTTCTGAGTTGTTTTTTAGCAACTACAAATCACTGATACATGGTAGCTAGATTGGGTTACAAACAGATTATACTATTCTTCAGGAGGGTATACTATTTTTTTTTTACATCTGGGGTACTTGCTGCTTAGAAATCTTTTATTTTTAAAAGTTAAGAATCCCAATGAATATCACAATAAATTGTCAACTTTGTACATTAAAACAAACTTGCAGACAATCCTTACGTTTATCTTATCTTTACTTGTATCAGATATTAGACTGCGGCCATGCTGGATCACTGCCTTGAAGTGTTTAGTTGAACAGATTGACCCTGGTCCATATTTCCAAGTCTGGTACTTATTCTGTCAGACTTTTTTTGTCAAACTGCTAAGTCATGGAGAGTGTAAGCAAACCAACACCAGTTGCCAAGGGGTGGAAGAAACACACACACATGGTTTACTGTTCCATTAAGTTAAGATCAACCAAAACCAAAAAGTACTCTGTCCAGTGAGAGATAAATGGACCCATGTCTCGAAAGCAGGAGGCTATTAGTGGCTTGTATCTTTATACCGAGTGCATTAAATGATACACACACACACAACAAGCTTCTTACAGTTTCTGTCTACCAAATCCACTCACAAGGCTGAGGTTGACCCAAAACTATAGTAGAAAACACTTGCCCAGAACCATGTGGTTGGGGAGCAAGATCCCTACCACACAGCCCAAATTTTCATTTTGGGATCCTTTCTAACATAATCTGTTACATTTAGAAAATTTAGTACTACTTTGTACACATCCTTGTAACTCTTGCCATTAGAAATACAATGAATTTGTAATTGGCTCGTTAGAAACCTGCAAATAATGATACTATTGCTAACTAACTATGATATAAAATAAATAAAATGAGAACAACCAACTTGAAATAAATCCTTGTATGCACACACACACTCAAAGCTTTTGAATCAGTGACAGAAATCAGAAATCAATTGTGAAATTATATGGAAGACCAACAGAGTTCACAATTCTCAATTAATCTTTGAACAAACAAAAAGTTTAATGATGAATAAACAAAAACAAACTCCAATCAGAGATTTAATTGCCAGAGGTGAAGACAAGAGTAAATAACGCTTAGCTAATTACAGACAACAATTGCTCTAAGATATAACCATACATAAGAGTGTGGGTGGGGGGGTGTGTGTGTGTGTGTGTGTGTGTTTGTGTGTGTGTGTGTGTACAGAGATATTTACAATGGGCTTCAGTGAAGTCTCCATATACAAAGAATTGTCAACTCATTTCAGAGAAAACACTTTCCCAAGGTACCACACATTATATATATATATGTATATATATATATATATATATAAACCTCCACATACACACAAGTGTATTATGCACACACATACATAAGCAAGATAAACAGACAAATGTGTGTTACATGGTTATATTTTTAAAAAGTCATTGTCATTTTAAAGTCTACATTACACTCATACACATTTATATGTATATAGATGCATGAGTTTTACATGTGTGCATGTGATATATATATAGCACCATCCGAACGTGGCCGATGCCAGCACCGCCTTGACTGGCTTCTGTGCTGGTGGCACGTAAAAAGCACCAACCGATTGTGGCTGCTGCCAGCCTCCGCTGGCAACTGCACCAGTGGCACATAAAAAGCACCCACTACACTCACAGAGTGGTTGGCGTTAGGAAGGGCATCCAGCTGTAGAAACACTGCCAGATCCTGGTGCAGCCTCCTGGCTTCCCAGACCCTGGTCGAACTGTCCAACCCGTGCTAGCATGGAAAATGGACATTAAACAATGATGATATATATATATATATATATTATATATATATATACATACATACATACATATACGTGTTTCATTTGTTAATAGTACTTACAAAACTTTACATGTATATGTATATGTTGTATGTAATATATAGGTATATGTATATATTTATGTATATATAAATATGTGTGTATGTATGTGTATATCTATGTGTGTGAATATATGTCATGAGATATGCAAGAATCTTTTACTTCCATTTCCTTATCACTGTCTATCCAATCAATGTACAACAAATTAGCTGAAAGATTTAATTAGTCTCACATAAAACAATCATATTAAAAATAAAATGTACACAACACACACATTATATATACATATATATATATATATATATATATATATATATATATATATATATATATCTCACATTCTACATCAATTAGACATGGCCTTGGCTAATACTGTTGGAACACCTTTCTAAGTATAAACTAATTCGTTTGGAAATAAGAATTAACAAAAGGTAAACAACCAAATAATTATTGATTTTTAACATAGGCACAAGATCATATATTTCGAGAGAGGGAATGGTATTCTTTTTATTTGTTTCAGTCATTTGACTGTGGCCATGCTGGAGCACTGACTTTACTCAAGCAAATCAACCCTGGGACTTATTCTTTGTAAGCTTAGTACTTATTCTATCGATCTCTTTTGCCGAACCGCTAAGTTACGGGGGACAAGAACACATCAGCATCGGTTGTCAAGCAATGTTGGGGAGATAAATACACACACATATACATATATATATATATATATATATATATTATATATATATATATATATATACGACAGGCTTCTTTCAGTTTCCGTCTACCAGATTCACTCACAAGGCTTTGGTCAGCCTGAGGCTTATAGTAGAAGACACTTGCCCAAGGTGCCATGCAGTGGGACTGAACTCAGAAACGTGGTTGGTAAGCAAGCTACTTACCACACTCCTGCACCTATATGTATGTGCAATTTTTATCAACTTCTCATGCTTGACTGTTTGATATTTTATCAAACCTCAGTAGGATTAAAGGCAAAGATGACCATGACAAGGTTTTCAACTTAGGACATAAAGGAACACAACTAACTAGATGGAGCTTTTGTTTCAAACTTGCTTTTCTTTTTATTAACATTTTATTTTTATTTTTGTCTCCTTATAAAACTATTTTAATTGACTGTCTAATTTAGTTGTATTTTATGCTGTTCTGCTATCTACTTGTGTATTAAACCTTATAGAAACTGCATATATATCTCTCATGTACACGCATCAAAGTATAAACAAATTCTACATATATTGACTACTATTTCTTTTAAGTGCGTGTGTGTGTGTGTACGTGTAGTATTTATTGCATAAAAAATGCATAACTTAAATGTGACGCAGGGTTTAGATTTGAAACCAAGACAGCACCAACCGATCATGGTCATTGCCAGCCCCGCCTGGCAACTGTGCCGGTGGCACATAAAAAGCATACATTACACTCACGGAGTGGTTGGCATTAGGAAAGGCATCCAGCTGTAGAAACACTGCCAGATCTGACTGGGCCTGGTGCAGCCTCCTGGCTTCCCAGACCCCGGTCGAACCGTCCAACCCATGCCAGCATGGAAAACAGACGTTAAACAATGATGATGACAGCACAGTAACAAGAAATAGAGCACAGCATATTAGGTGGCTTGTCCTGAATTCTGACCAATAGTATTTCAGCTGCAATCACATGATCAATAGAATTTTCCATTAGTTTCCCCGCAAAAAACATGGCTATAAACTGAGACGTGCACCACAATGAGTCAAGGGAGCCGGAGAGGCAACAGGGATCGGTGAGAAGACAGAGTTTCTTAGTCAATACTCAACCCTGGGTAAAAAGGAATTGTTTGTCTACAATGAACACAAATTTTCCAGCCCCTCACAACATGAAAACATAGCTATCTTTTCTAGAGAGCATGCAGTCATTTCTCTAGTGATAAATGCCTATCTAGACACTTCTAGCGCATCATCTATGCATGTCAATAAAACTCTGCATATCTTAATGTCAATAAATGGTTTCCTCATAAACTTTGAGTGGACTTGGTTTTAATATGGATAACAACATGCAGCCTAACATGTATAATCAAATATCAGATTCAAATTTTGGCACAAGGCCAGCAATTTTGGGAGAGGGGATAAGTCAATTACATCAGTGCTCAGCTAGTTCTTATTTTATCAACCCTAAAAGGATAAAAGGTCAAGTCAACCTTGGAGTAATTTGAACCCAGAATGTAAAGGCAGGCAAAAAGGTGGGTAAACATTTTGCCTGGCATGCTAAAGATTCTGCCAGCTCACTGCCTTGAGTAACACCAAATATAAGTAACCCATCAAACAAGTTCTAAAGATGTATAAGTGAATCTAAATAACAAATGCATTTTGGATATAAATTTTATTTCTCTAAGACAGCTGAAAAATGGGAACATAAATGCTATAGGTACCTCCCTTCAATTGAACGGTTTTGATTTCTGAGATAGCTACCTTTGGCTTAAGAACCAGGAGTTGCTTCAATTCCTGTTTCTGTCCCCTCTCTTCACTTGGCATAAAGTACCACACCACCTTCCCCAGTTGAAAGATCTTGTCTTGTGATTCACTTGGTGACCTCATATGCTGGTGCCACGTCAAAAACCACCCAGTACACTCTGTTGAGTGGTTAGCATCAAGAAGGGTATCCAGTTGTATAAACTATGCCAAAGGGGACATTGGAGCTTGGCACAGTCCTCTGGCTCATTGGCTCCTGTCGAACCATTCAACCCATACCAGCATGGAAAGCAGATGATTATGAGGATTGATGAGAATCCCACATTTGGAAATCAACCATTAATCTATGCAGAGATCAGTGGTGATCATGACCAAGATATTAAAACATCTTGAGTAAAGTCAATGCAGTTGTTTAACCCTTTAGCATTTAAACAGGCCATATCCGGCCCAAATATTCTACCTGTTCTGTGTTCAAACTGGTCGGATCTGGCTTTGCACACTTATCCCACAATGCCATTCTAAGAATAAGCAACTACATCCTCAAAATGTTAATGCTACAACGTCTTTGCATGATTAATTCAAACCAATTTGATTACATAAGCATTACATTTGACAGAATAATCTGAATACTAATGGATTGTCACCATCTTCAGTTCCAATTCAATACCTTTTATGAACCAGTGAGGGACCCGCCATGCAATAATTCAATCTGCTAGAAACAGCAGCCAAATTAACATTTCTGAAAATGATATGTTGGGTAACAGAAACCTAGGTTCACTGAACATTAGGGAAAAAAAAACAGGATGATCACAGCTAGAATGCCTTTGATTTATAGGTCTCAGAACAGACACAAAATAATAAATGCTGAAGCAAAGTTAGCTGTTTTTGTGTGTTTATGAATGGCTAATGTGTCTTCTATGTTGTATCAACACACTCTCTTAGACCCAATCACTTTCTAGACAAGCACATCTATGAAATGAAAACTTAGTCTTCTTCTAGGATCAGTAAAGCAGCAGCAGAGTTTTATGGTTACAAGGGTGACATATGTGGGACATTAATTACAAAGCTGAGAAACATCTGGAGTGTGAAAGAGAGAAGAGAACAAGGAAAATGAGAGTGACAGCCTAAAAGAGAGCAGGGGAAATGTCAGAGTGGAGGAAAAGGGGTCAGAAAGAGAAAAGGGGGAGGAGGGAGAAACAAGGAGACTTTGAAGACAGAGTTACTGTTTTTAAAAACAGAGTTAAAAACCAATTTTCCATACTGGCACAAGTTGGAAAAAAAAAACATTTTTGAGATATTTTGCAGTTGGATGTCCTATTTTTTTTATTACTTGTTCCAGTCATTTGACTATGGCCATGCTGGGGCACTGCCTTGAAGAATTTCAGTCAAATGAATGAATTCCAGTTCAATTTGTTCAATTTTTTAAAACCTGGTACTTATTCTATCAGTCTATTGCCAAACTGCTAAGTTATGGGGACAAACACAAACACACACACACACACACACACACATATATCAGTGGCAACTCTGGCACTCAGGCTGTTTGGGCTTAGCCCGAGTATAAATTTAGTTAAGAGACTGTGTAATTGCAAGTTGATTTAATTTCTGCCAACACTGACTTCAAATATGTAATTGCAGCCAATAACTCGGCTCCTTTTATTAAGCCTGGTTGCAATTCATTTATTTTCGTTCAGCATCTGGTGGTTGTCTTAGGGGTGCCCTGTGTCAAAAAACATCACTCAAAGCAGACATTCTCTTGCCAATCTGAGTTGTTATCTATAATCGTAAAAATTAAAAGTAATTGAAATTCAATGTTTTCTTGAAACAATAAATTTCTATAGAGATTAGGATTTAAATTCCAATCTATGAAAAGTTTCTGTTCTACAATATTTTTAAAGGAACAAAAAATTATCCAGCAACTCAATCTAATACAGACACACCTGGTAGGTGTAAAAGACTAACTGGGATCTCTTGTTGAGTACAGGCAACAGTTTGTTGTGCACTCTGATGTCGTTATTTGATTGTTGTTATTCTGTGCGTCTATGTGTAAAGATTGGTTGTGTCTTGCAGGGTTGCTTTTATTTCTTACCCTTAACTTAGAAATGGAGAAAGACACAGTGCTAGATAAAAAAAAAATAAGCCATTTGGGGCTAGAAATAAAGTGGAGAAACGTGAAATTCTTTGGGCAGGCATGTGTCTTATGTGAAATCTGTGATGCGCTTCAGTGATGCTGATGACCTGGAGTCGCTTCTGAGATATATGTATATATATATATATATAATATTATGTTATATATGCTGGGCTTCCATCTACCAAATCCACTTACTGAGCTTTGGTGAGCCCAAGGCTGTAGAAAAAGACACTTGCCCAAGGTGCCACACAGTGAGACTGAACCCAGAACAATGTGGTTGGGAAGCAATCTTCATACCACACAGCCATGCCGACACCTAATTTTTTTAGCTACTGCCTATGACACACAGGGATTCAGTGAGTTTACTTTATGAAAAGGGACAGACAGGGACCAGTGTGACTAAAAAAGAAAAAAATGAAAGAAGCAGGTAGAATGTTCCATGCATAAAAATAAAATGCCAGGCCCCTGGGGAAACATTTTTTCTTGTTTTGATCCGAAATCAATGGTGTCTTGGGGAGAAAAGTTTTGGCTCAGCCTTTTGTCACGATGGAATATATCAGACAACAATGGACACAGCATTTCAAGGAGAGCCGGTTCTTTTCCAGTTTCTTTTTTGAAACCATTATGCATAATGTTTTTGCCAGAAGAGAAAGTGAAAAAGACAGGCAGAGAGAGAAAGAGATAAAGGGGATGAAGAGATATAGAGAGAAGGGGAGGGAGGAGAGATAAAAAGAAAGAAAAGGGGTAGGGCAGAGGAATATAAAAAAGAAAGAGAAGCGGAGAAAGGAAGAAAAGAAAAATGGAGATAAAAGCTTAGAACAGTGATTTTTTCTCCCTCCTCACAGTTGAGTAATGCTTAGAATTACAGTGAAATGTTCCAAAAGGTTAGGTAAAAAAAAAAAAACCAACCTTATCATCACCCTTTTTAATATCCCACACAACAATGTTATTTCCACCATCACTACCACCACCGGCTGGTACAACATCCACAGCCACTTGCCCTCTACACTCTTCCCACCATTATACCCTCGGCACCACCACCACCTCCGACACCTCAATATTCCTACTACCATCGCCACCACCAACACTGAGATTATACAACCAGCAGCCAAAATGGCAATCCACAGAAATAAAACCATTAAAAAAAAGAGAGAAGAACAAACAATAAAAAAGACATAAGAAAGAGTAATTTTTTTTTTTTAATCTCGATGGTGGAGTGGTGGAGGAGGAGGAGGAGAGGAAGGAGATAACTAAACTAACCATGGCAATAGATTAGAGAAGGACCAATTACTTGATAAAATAAAATAGGAAAGGTGAGGATGGTGGGGCAGTTGGTGGAGATGGTGTGATAGCAGTAACAGTGGTGGTGGTGGTGGTGGTGGTGGTGGTGGTGCCGACAATGGTGGTGGTGGTGGTGGTGGTGGTGGTGAGGTGATTTTGAAGATGGTGATGGAAAAACTTGGGGATGATGGGTAGTATTTGTGATGAGGATGATGGTATGATGGTGAAGGAGGAGGGGTAGGGGATGATATTAAAAACGATAGTGAGGGTGGAGTGGCAAGAGCGAAGGTGTTTGTGGTAGTCATAGCAGTGGTGACAATGAAGGTAGAAGGTGGTGGGGGAGGGGGTTCTGGATATTGTCTCAGGTCTACAACCAGCATAAAATAGTGAGTGACTTGGTAGAAAGTCTCAGAGCTTCGTTAACTTTTTTCTTACATACATTTATCTTGTTTCAATCATTAGACTGAAGCCATGCTGGGGCCATGCTGGGGCACCGCCTTGAAGAATTTTAGTCAAACTAATCAACTCCAGTACTTATTTTCTTTTTAAGCCTGGTACTTATTCTATCAGTCTCTTTTTGCCAAACCACTAAGTTAAAGGGATGTAAACACACCAACACTGGTGTCTGGCCAATGTGAACATAAAACAGGTAGAATATTTGGGCCGGATGTGGCTGGCTCAAATGCTAAAGAGTTAAAAGAGAAGGAAACTGATGCCTAATCTCTTTGACAATTATTGAGAATGGTGAGAAGGAGAGAGAATGCATAAGGGTGGAATTGAGAATTTATCAATGCCACTGATTACATAGTGAAGGTGAGTGACCCAGTGGTTAGGGTGTTGCATTCATGATCACAAGATCATGGTTTTGATTCCTGGACCGAGCAGTACATTGTGTTCATGAGCAAAACACTTCATTTCATCTTGCTCCAGTCCACTCAGCTGCAAATAGGTAACCCTGCAATAGTATCCCATTCAGGAAGAAATAATATCTCAGTTACTCCCAAGTGTTGGGGGTCTTTGCTTTGCAAGTTCCTTGGTAACCTCACTGATGCTGGAGCCACATAGAAAGCCCCCAGTACCCTCTGTAAAATGGTTGCCATTAGGAAAAGCATCCAGCCATAGAAACCATGCCAAAGGGTTTGGCACAGTCTTTCTGGCTTGCCAGCTCCTGTCAAACCATCCAACCCATGCCAGCATAGAGATCGCACATTAAATGATAATGATCACAATATTGTATCCATACAGACATTTTCAAAATACGAAACAGAAACTGTGTGGCCTAGTGCTTAGGATTTCATGCTATTCCAGTCTACTCAGCTGAAATGAGTACAAGCTGAGTACTGGCCTAACCATATCTCTGTCTAGCTGTCACATCCTTAATATCAACAGTGAAAGGGCAAAGAGAGACAGTCTATGTCTACTTATGGCTACAAAAGCACTTAAAACAATAAAAGCAAGGTACATATTACCAAATCATATTTGCTTGAGAGTTATGGCTGTAAAATTGGTTGATTATTTGTATAACTTAAAACATGCAGCTCATTAGCTGCCATCTTAAAAAGCAAGGAAAGATTTTGTTTAGGAAGATTAGACTACCAGAGTGAACATGTCAAATGACTCGTCATCTCGGTCACACAGCTTGCATGGATTCACATGACTCTCACACACTATCGTTGCCCACTGTTTCTGAGAGGGTTGCAGGGACAGAATCCTCAGGCTTGAGTCATAGTGAATCTTTCATTAGCTGATTACACAACCACGGACACTGCCCCAATGGAAGTGTTACACTTATTTCTTTATTGTCCACAAGGAGCTAAACATAGAGGAGACAAACAAGAACAGACAGAGGGATTAAATCGATTAAATCGACCCCAGTGCATAACTGGTACTTAATTTATCGACCCCGAAAGGATGAAAGGCAAAGTCGACCTCAGCAGAATTACAATGTTACCACTAAGCATTTCGGCATCTCTTGATGGAGCTTGGTGGTCCTGGCAATTGATCTTCCAGGATTCCTCTGCTCAGCATCAATGTAAGAAGTATCATCAGCTCAGTGAGATCTTCTGCTGCAATCCCATGATTTCACTGTATCCCTGGCAGGGTGGCTGAATGGTTGCTATGCTTGCCAAAGGGTAGCCCGTAACTTATGCAGGGTATGGTCATCACTTCGTGAGGTATTTTCAAAATACCCGCATACTCACGTCGAATGATTATACAGGATCACCAGCGTACATTAAAGAAAGATCAGTTTACTACAGAGAAGGTCAACTGACCACATTATAAGATGACTTATTCAAAATTAACAGAACATGTTGAAGGCCACCACAGACAGGCGACTCCACAGAAACAGGTCAGGCAGTGACAGTGAACTGATCAGATGACTCCACAGAATCAACATTGCTAGAGTGAACAAGTCAAGTGTCTGCAGAGAACCAAGAGAATCTGTGGAAGAAGAAAGGCCAGGCAGCTACAGTGAATAGGTCAAGTAACTGACGAGATGGAATCATCAAAGAGAACAACAATAACAGCAACTCTAGCAGATTATTAGTCGATATCTGAGGAAATATACAGAATATGGTGGAATATAATGGAGGAACAATTCTAATGGCTTTCATAAAAAAAGAAAAACCAGCCTGATATAGTGAACAGGTCAAGTGACTACAAGAAAATTAACAGCATCTGTTGCAGAAGAAAGACCAGGTCGCTACTGTGAACAAGTCAAGTGACTACTCAGAATCTACAGAGACATCAACAACAACGACAACAACAACTCTAACCATTTTATGAGTCAATATCTTGGGAAATACATCGTAAATGGTGAAACATAATTTAGGAACAATTCTGATGATTTTCATAAAAGAATGTGTGTGTGTGTGTGTGTGTGTATTGCAAATCGATAACAACCATTGGCTTTGAAATAATTTTGCCAATTAGATAAATATCTATCAGGCCAGTCAATAAAACCAATTTTATCGAGTTTGAATGGTTTACAGAGACCTGTTCTGTCTGTGAGCCAGTTAAAGAGCCAAACAGATGTTTTCCATTAGATATAGGTACCGGTATGGCTGTGCGGGCAAGGAGTTTGCTTCACAACACTATGGTTCCAGGTTCTATTCCACTGCACAACATATTGGGTAGCTACAGTATGTTACTGGTAGTTATTTCATCAACACTGAAGGAACGAAAAATATAATAGGCAACTGTGATAGAATTTGATTTTAAAAATCTCTATGAACTGTAAATATCTTTTAAAGGTATTTTTGGCTAAAATTCTCTAAAGGTATTTTAGAGGGCGGCGAGCTGGCAGAAACGTTAGCACGCCGGACAAAATGCATAGCGGTATTTCTTCTGCCGTTACGTTCTGAGTTCAAATTCTGCTGAGGTCGACTTTGCTTTTCATCCTTTCGGTGTTGATTAAATAAGTACCAGTTACGCACTGGGGTCGATATAATCGACTTAATCCGTTTGTCTGTCCTTGTACGTCCTCTCTGTGTTTAGCCCCTTGTGGGTAGTAAAGAAATAGGTATTTTAGGCTAACACTTGTCAAGAATAATTTCTCCAATATTGGCATCAACAATGTTTTATATTCGTTCTTCTATGTTGATCTGTGGGCTGTTCTAGTGAAGTATCTCGTCACTTGTCACTCTTTTGCCATCCGATATACACAACAGAAAAAAGCGACAATCATCGTTTTTGTTTGTTTTTGTTATGGCTGCGTACCCTTCCTATCGCCAACCACTTTACAAGATAGATTACATGTGTTGAATCGTGATTAAAATGTCCGCTTCCACCCTAGCACAAACCAAAAATTCTTTTAGCAAGGGAGAGGGCAATATTACTCGACCAATCCGTCAAAGACCTTATTCAGAAATGTCAGAATGCTCCACAGTGTTAACGACTGCTTTTTCTACTCATTAAAAAAGAACCATCATCTGAAATGTGTGATTTTGTCCCCAAAACCTAACAATCTCTTCTAATTCTTGGATAGCAAAGCCATTATTATCGATACCCACATTCACCAGTTTCCTCGTGTAACATAGATTTTAACCCCAGTATATAACTAGTTGCATATTTTAAAGAGTCAAAGGGAATTTTATCCAAGAACGTGGAATACCAAAACTAAATATATTAAGGTATTTCCATCCGACGTGTTTTTCTTTCCTCCCCCACGGTCCTCCGTACATTAATAATTATTAGTAAATACGGCTTTCACTTAATCACAATATCTTTAAATTTATAATATATTTCTTTACTACCCATAAGGGTCTAAACACAGAGGTGACAGACAAGGACAGACAAAGGGATTAAGTCGATTACATCGACCCCAGTGCGAAACTGGTACTTTATTTATCGACCCTGAAAGGATGAAAGGCAAAGTCGACCTCGGCGTAATTTGAACTCGGAACGTAACAACAGACGAAATACAGATAATAAAGGGGGAAACTGTATGATGGGCAAGCCTTTCTCAAGGGCATGCGTGTGTGTGTGTGTGTGTGTAAACACTCTAAAACTTTTCAATTGATCCTTTTCCTCCTACTTAAGAAGCCACTTCACCCTTTCATATCAAATAAAAAATACGGGCAAGTGCCTTCTTCATTTATGTTACAGCTGCAGCTGTGAAAATAAGCCTTCACAAAACCTATTATCTTAACTTTTGTTAGTACGAAGACGATGTGGAGTAGAAAGGGGATATATATATATATATATATATATATATATATATATATATATATATATACGTATATACTTTTTACAGTACTCTGGGTAGGTGGTCTGCAACCATCGCTCCTACACCGGGCACATAGTAAGTACAGAGCGAACTTTTAAAATATCTACAAATGGTTGTGTCGATGAAATAACTGTCCTTACCCTTTCTCTGCTCGTATCATCACCAATGACATTTGTTACAACCTCGTGATATAGTAAATGAGAGAGAGAGAGAGAGAAGAAAGAGGAGGAAAGAGACAGGGAGTCAAAATGTCACTAAATTTATAATTCACACGAGTTGTTTTGAGAAAATTGATAAAACTTCAAATGTTCACACCAATCTACCACCACAACAGAGAGCATTTAAGCGTTCACTCGATATGCTAGAATAAGTAGCCAAATCTTGCTTAAACAGCAGGATGACAGAACACATTCAACAGGTGCTCTTAGAGGTACCAGATGAAATGGGGAGGAGAACAGGATCGTCATCACGAGAAAAAACCTATGATCCAAAATCAGTTCGTTCGGGTCTGACCTGAAACTCAACAACAACTTGCACTTCGCTAATATTGTGTGGCGAAGTGCAGGTTGTTGATAGGCCATCAAATCAACATCAGTGCTCGATCGGTTATTTAATTTATCGACCACAGAGAGAATCTATATGGTTGAACGATATGCTCGAAATGGCAGCCAAACTGCCCTCAAGTCATTCTCTATTGTCTTTAAGAAAAGGGGTCAGAGTAGGAAGGATACATTGTACGGTGCAGTCCGAGATACATTTCCATAAATTAAAAATATAATTCCAGATGATCACTGCAGAAATATCTTTGATCATCGGACAGCTCAATCAGGTTTGATCAGAGGATAACAACAAAAGCCAGGGCCAGAGCCAACGAGGGAGCATCTATATGGGCGCATAATTGCTAGAAATAGTAGCCAAATCTTATAATCGTACTCTCTAAAAAAGGGTGAACGTTTTGGATAATGTCATATCTAAAAATACGGAATAGTCATGTGTGGAATGTCTTTAGTATAGGTCTTCTTGATGAAACCGAGGGGACAACAACTGGCCTATCTGCCAGAGAAATGCAAAGCAGCAAAAACACCTTCGGTTTGATGACCGAGCAAGGAGGACAAAAGTAGAAACTACTTTATATAAGGCAGGTACGAAATCTCATGAAGAATGTGAAGTTGCGACGTTCAGGTGTTTCTCCATAGTAACGCAATGTCAATAATTTCTTTCTTTTTTCCCCCCTCCTTCATATCAGAACCAGCTCTAATGGAGAGAAGCAAAACGATGTTGTGTGTTGTGACATTCATCCCTCTCCGATCAAGAGCCGATAGCGACTTAAGTAAAATAAAATAATTACGTCTGGAGTTCAAAGTTGCTGTAATTGCTCTTGCTTTAACCCCCAGAACACCTCTGCTTAACCAAAGGAATTCCATCCATGACCATCCCATCATTTTTGAGGCACAGTGTATCTGGGACTATACTATTTATGTCTTTCTTTTAAAATGGTAGGGTATAGTTTTGGGGGATATTTGGCTACTATTGCAGCAAGTTTTGTGACTGTATAAAGGCTTTCTTGTAAGCCAAATGACTACATCTAGGTTTCGGAATTAGAATAAATAAATAAATAAGGGTAGGTGTCTGCAGAGGTGTTGGTTCGAAAGTGACTGTTTCCGTATTTGATAAAATCTTAATTATGACTCATTTCTCAAACATTGTGTGAGTGTGACAGCAACTGAAATGTGTACATTGTATCTTATATATATATATACACATACATACATACATATTAGAGGGAAACTACTATGTGGACACCCTTATGCTAGAAATAGATCCGCTATGGTCTTACCACTAAGAAATGTTCTCAAGAAAAATTTAGCAAAACAACCAAAACGTAATAGAGCAAGACAAAAGAAAAAGTTAATTAAATTAATATCTAATTTCTCACCCTTCAATTTAAATTATATATATATTATGAGTATGCGTCGTGTGTTGTATAGCTGTTTATCAATATTCTCAGTCAATTGAAAAAAATATTAATTTATACTGAATAATTTATAATGAAATTAAATTTTCTCTTTCACAGACGAAGGGACAACCCCGAAACAAGATTGCTTCCTTTTTAACCCCAAAGATACACAAACTTATTCAAGCAGCCAAGTTTCACTACTTTTGTATAAGAACGAGAAAGCATTATTCTTCACAACATGAATTTAACAGAATATGCCATCAGATATGTCTATCGTATTAACATTATACACACACACATAGCTTAATAAAGATTTCTAACGATTAACTATCTACAAACAGACGAAAATATTCGACATATTTTCAAATATTTGAAGAGACGAGGAAGCATGTTTCGAAGTTTGTTTTAAACACCGAAAAGTAGGCGCAAAAAGGAAGTTATTTCTAAATCTGCTGTCAATATTTAGAACCTGTAAAAAATAGTTTCTCTTAAATTTTCTGAAGCTTAATTTTCCCCCAACCGACTCCTTATAACATTAAAACTACGAAAAGAAATCGTTATGAGCAAGTGCTCGTGTGCGTCTCTTAGTAGTCACTCAAACTGCTAGAAATAGCAGCCAAATCTCCCTCAATCAATTTTCCAGTCTTGAAAAAGAGGAAATACATTGGATAACGTGATCCTAGATGCACTATTTATAAAAGAAAGGTGAGATGTTCACAACTGGAGCGTCTTTGTTCATAGATGTTGCCTAACGAAGGTTGACCTGGGGTTAAATAATAGCCATACAGTAATCGATATGATGTTAGCATACATTCACCGGTTCCTTCAGAAAAGAAATAATAATATATACGATAAGGTATCAGATGCTTTCATCGAATACCTACGATTTTATTATTGGTAACGTCGTTTCATTGTCCTTCATCGGGAGAAATGAAAAGTTTGCTTCGCCATCACAGCCAAGATCATGCTTAGAGCACTTATCCGATACGAAAAACTTGAAATATACAATTTTTCAAGTTCCTCTGTTTCATTAAATTAACATTTAAAAAGAAGAAAAATACCTCTTTAAAATTATTATCTTTTGCTAGTAAAAAATAATTCTTAATAATTTGAAAGTGTGAGTTTCGTGAACTTTGTCAAATTCTTAACAGCTACAAATTTCTTTTGTAATTAATTATTATTTATAAAGAGGAGTAATTAGCTGATTTAAGCAATGTCGAAATAACTTTGTTATTGAAATAAAGAAAATTACGTTTGAGGCGGGACAAGGACACAAATTTGATTTAACACACAATTACCAGTAATTAATTGAAATATAAACAGTAATAAAACATTGAGAAAAATACATGCAAAGGTAAACAGATTCAGGCCCACGGAAAGAGAAGAAATATTTAAGTACAAGAAGAGAAAGAAAGATAGATAGATGGGCAGAAAAGAAGAGACGTGGAAGGAGGAAAGATTCGGGAAACTGAAATTAAAAGGTGAAAGATAAACATAGGAAGACATGCAGCAGTCTTTCGAACAGGCAAATACTTGTGTATTGCTGATGGACAAAGACGGATTGTCTCTCGAAGACAATAAAGAACAGACATTAAACACATACAGAGAGAGACAATGACTGCGATTAGTAGACACATAGAGTCAAACAGACAACATACTTGAACACAGACATAGAAAACAGGTATTTTACAATCGTCCAGACATTTACAGGAAGCTCACGACGAAACTCGGTTATGAATGAATACATAACTACTTACAGAGATAAGTGTTTATCATAATATTAATTAAAGGAAAAACTAATTTACTAAGGAAGGCCTCAGTGCGAGCATGCAGTCATAGTAGAGGTGTGTGAGTCTGCATATAAATCATGGGTACGCATATATATATCTGTTATAGTCCTCACGCACCTCGGCTTCTCTATGTAGATGCGTAAGTGCGTGCGGTGGTTAGACAACTAAAATAAAATTTAATGTCACACCTGTGTGTATGAAAGGTTTTGTTATGCTTTAATCATGATCCGGTTTCAATTATTAGCAGGGAAGCGCTTCACTTGCACTCATGCCTTTTAAGAAAACACCATGCAGCGTTTGAGTCTGTGTGTGCTCGCACAATCTGCTAGAAATAACAGCCAAATTTACCATATTTGCCCGTGTATAAGTCACACCCCTAATTTAGGGTTAAATCTCGGTATAAAATTTTCATATTCCAATTTGCTAACAACTTTGCCCCGTGTATAACTCGCACCCAGGTGTTTTAGTTAAAATCAAGTACAATACACTGTGCCTTAAATAGGGTACTTCAAATAACACTACTTTTTAAGAAAGGTAGACCACAGGATTCACTGCGAGTGGGGGAAATGAGCTGGAGGCGACTAGACAAGTCTTGGAGAATAGATGTATTAAATCAGACATACCAGCCACCCTTTTCACCCCCAGAAAATCAATATCAACACGTGTATGTGTGTGTGTAAACGTGTGCTTGTATATGTATGTATATATTACACAAAAATAAAAATAAAAAGTAACCGACCAAGCGGAGACAGTGGGGGGGGGTCACAGTTGACTGGTTACATCAACAGATGGAGAAAAAGAAGAAAGAGAAAGAGAACTAAATAATTCCAAGTATCAAGGAGATGGGGAATATGGGTGGGTGGGTTTGTACGAATCGAGATATCGATGATGGAAAGCGATTGTATAAAGTCAGGCTTGATCTCGCATAAGTTTCAATAGATTTTCTTTTTTTCCTTTTTCAAATCAAATCAAATCTTTCACGTCAAAATATGAAACGAAATCTATAAATAAATAAATAAATAGGTTCTATTCAGTTTCTGACGCGAAAATAACTGCTGTCGATTTGATCTCTCAAATATGAAAGGTCAACACCATAACAAAGTTTTTGAATGAGATATTGTTAACATATCGTCCCGCCTATCAATCCACAATCTTTGGTGCCATCTTTTGTCCAACCCAATTGAATAATACATTATTATTATTATTATTTAATTCTTTTAGGAACTGGTGGGCTATTTTTTTATTAGGGTAGATCTATAAATGCATCCAAGACGTCAATAGCATTATAATAGAAAAATTATTACCTCAGAACAATGTTTCTCAAAATAGATTTTGGTAATAAAAAAAAACAAGGTTCCGTGAAAAAATTGTAGGGTTTTACAAAACAATGTTTTTTCTCAAAAAAATCTCATAAAAACTTATTTAATAAAAAAAATATCATTCATCCTTTTCAATGTAAAATGCATAAAATACTTTCTCTATTTATTATCATTAGGAACGGCAAGAGATTTGGGTGTAAAATATCGTTATGGGTTCCACAATTTTTGGAAAATCATATAAAGGTTTCATGACAAAATAGTTGAGGAACCACTGCCCCAGTTCATTAATTTGGTGATTATTTTATAAATTCTGGCGGAAATTAAACAGAATTCACAACACAGTTGAACAAAACTGAAGGCATTTTATTTCGACGCTCCATTTGTACCAACCGCAGCAAGTTTCCATGTGGTCGCTCGAACCTGTTGAGAACCGCCATTGCCACCAAATTTATAAAAAAAAAAAATCCTTAAAAAACAGAAATGGTACATTGGATAAAGAAGTCTTAGGAAGACTGTGTTGGTAAAAAAAAGACTGAGTGGTCATGGTTAGAACGCCTCAGAGAATGGGTCTGCTCAATTAGGACTGAACTGGAATTAAGCAACACACCTAAGCCTCTGCAATTAGAATATTAACCAAATTTTGATCAAATCACAACGTAAAAAAGACCCACTGGATAATGTAGTCCTAGATATATTTATTATAAATAGATGGTCACGGTTGGGATAGCTTTGATCATTGGTTGCTCAATCAGGGCTGATCTGGGACTAAATAACCAACGGCGATATGCAACAATGCTTGCTCATGAAATATAACTGTATTCTTACTGCCTAACAAATTACTGGAACCACTGTTTACAACAAGATGACATGACTAGGACCTCGAGCGTTGAGGGTCTTGGCCGCAATCAAGCATGCAATGTTGAGATACAGTATATTACTCAACCATAGTATATTACTGGTACTTGTTTTTATCGACCCACCAGAGAGAAACTAACGACAGGAAGGCAAGAAAAGCGAGATTTCAAACAGAAATATATGAGTTCAAATTAAGGCAATTCTGTTTATCTGCCCCCAAAATCAAAACATGGTTGCGGGTTGTAGGACCTCGATATTTTTTTTTTACTCAGGGAATTTAAGGACCACCACGTGTAGTAAATCTATCATTATTTTCCCAGTATGTAGGATGTGTAATTTCAAGATTTTAATTTGTTTTTGTTTTTTTAACATTCAAAATTATCATTGTGAATAACAAAATATAAGAAATCCCAAATATCGAATAAATATATTCCCATTTATAACGAAACCTGGTAAAAATAAGCAGAAGAGAGGAACACTCGATCAAGCATTTTAACTTGAGTTTAAAATTATATCATAACAGCAAAAAGAAAGGTATGGCCAACATTTGATTCAGCCTTTGAGACATTCCTAAGTATTACCTTATTTGAGCCCTTAAGGGGAAACATTTGACCTATTTATCAATACTAGAAGGTGGAAGTTTGTTACATATTCGGACAGAGGGTTCGATACGTTAAAAGAACGACTTCTTGCGTGAGATAATTTACAGTTCTTTTATTCTTTTGCTTGTTTCAGTCATTTGACAGCGGCCATGCTGGAGCACCGCCTTTAGTCGAACAAATCAACCCCAGGACTTATTCTTTGTAAACCTAGCACTTATTCTACCGGGCTCTTTTGTCGAACCGCTAAGTTACGGAGACGTAAACAGTATCGGTTGTCAGGCGATGGTGAAGAAAACATACGACAGGCTTCTTTTAGTTTCCGTCAACCAACTCCACTCACAAGGCTTTGGTCGGCCCGAGACTGTAGCAGACACTTGCCCAAGTTGCCACGCAGTGGGACTGAACCTGTTACATAACTGCTTGCACCTGTTATGTAAAAATCATAACTTTTATTTAAAATATCAGAAATCACAATTAGGTTTCTTTTTCTCTGTCTCTTTGTAAGTGATCTAAGTTTGTAAATGCTCCGACGATCCGGGTAAAGTTCACGCAGTTTAATATAAAGGCGAGTGCCACTTGTTCAACGTGGCCAATATGTTTTAATAAGTAAAAAAAAAACCTTATCTTTGAGCCATAATAAATTTGAATATGGACAAAAGTTAAACATTTTCAAAAGAAAGTTTTCGCATGACTAAACGTATTTCATATGAAATGCATAATTTGAAGGAAAAAAAAAGTAATGAAGACTTCAAATCGAATTTAGTTACACGAATCTCTCTGCTAAAGGTTTTGAGAACTTGGAATTTTATCATTAGTCATTAGATAGCTAGCGTTAAAATATTTTTGGAAGGCCAACACAAATGCATCCCTTGAGCCCGTAAGAACATTTGCAAGAGATCAAAATTCAGAAGTTTCTCTGAATTCCTATTTAGAGAGAAATATAATTTTACATCGTCAGCGTACAATTTTAAACTAGAAAACCAAAGGGCCAGAAACACCTGCAGAGCTGCTTCGTCACCTGATGAGACATCGACCCCTGCATTTGGAGACGGAATACAACAGCAATTTCAGCACACAAGTGTTTGCATTAATACGCGAGTCGTTTTATGTAGATTAAGAAAAGAAGTGGTCAAATGAGTCAGCCTTGCAGAACTCCATATGTAACTGAAAATTAAGATAATGGTAACATTTTAAATGAGGAGGTGAGCTGGCAGAATCGTTAGCACGCCGGGCGAAATGCTTAGCGGTATTTCGGCTGCCGTTACGTTGTGAGTTCAAATTCCGCCGAGGTCGACTTTGCCTTTCATCCTTTCGGGGTCGATAAATTAAGTACCAGTTACGCACTGGGGTCGATGTAATCGACTTAATACCTATGTTTGTCCCCTCTATGTTTAGCCCCTTGTGAGTAATAAAGAAATAGGTAAATTTTTAAATGAGCTTAATTTTCTAGTTTACAAATAACTTTTAACCTTTGCTAAAAGTTAACTCTCCCAACAATTTCAGCTTTTTTTTAAACTTTAGGTGAGATGCAATATCAAGTATTTTTATTATATCTAAATTAAATAACATCAATACTGAAACCCCGAACGTCTCTTTTCTGGTCACCAATGTTTTGTGAAAATCTGTTGGACTCGCTCTAACCACTAAACCAGTTTTTGTTTCTCTTTAAATTCCATCTCTGCAAATGTCTGTCTACCAATCGTTGACTTGCAACAGTTTAAGTGGAACGTTGGCGGCATTAATCTCAACCAGTCTCGGGTAGACTGCTCTCTTATTACGGGTGGATAGCATTGCCATTTATTTCTGTTGTTCAATTAATCTATCAGTACTTTTCTGTATTTTTTCCCCTCTTTCGGTTATTTTAATATTTGCTACAATCGTTATGTGCTGACAAGCGAAATGCATCTCGCGACTGACCAAATCAACAAAAATAATTTCCGAATCCTCTTAAGAAAAGCAAAACATCGAAATTGTTTTAACAAAAAAAAAAGGAAAGAATGAGAGGAAACTGAAGAGTTTTATGCTATTTTGTCAACTGAGTACATTTTTCAAAATGATTAAAGCCTTCCATAAGACAAGAAAACTTGACAAAGAATGCGCTTATGTTAAAAATGGGAAGAACGAAGATATTTTCCATCCAACAAAAACCATTAACACCCCACTCCTATTAGCCAAGAATGATGGCCACAGAAAAATTTTGATGCCATGTTACAACCCCCTATTTTCTCACCTATAGTCAAATTTCTCCTCTCGCTTTCTCA